>NC_042980.1:20613334-20888334 GCF_901001165.1 Salmo trutta
CATGTGCCGAACCTTTCGCCAAATGCAATGATGAAATGATTGAATAACATGTATGTGTACATCTATTTTGCAACACTCGCACACGCAACCCGGCCGGTTTAGTCAGCACAAGATAGACTGGATGTTTTATACATCACACGCAGCTCAGGCCTGGCCCCATGTCTCATCTGAGATGGTTGATTATTGGTGGTGAGCTCTCATAAATCCTCTAAACGTCATTCTAACTGGCCATGTGTGGGGAGAAATGACCTCTCTCTCTCTGTCTCTCTCTCTCTGTCTCTCTGTGGCCCCCATGAATATGTATCACCAAGCCACTCCGGGACCAGGCATTCATACAGCCAATTACAGCAGGCCGTGTATTCTGGTCTGTGTTTGTGGATGGCAGTACCCTACTTTCTTACTTTGAGTGCATAGTAGATATGTTTACAGATGTCTTTATTTCTGGAAAAATAAATAGATTTGACTTTCAGTGAAAGTACTTGATAGATACAGTGGCTGTATTTGCCTGGTCCATTCAGAAGTTAATATTCCACAGTACGAACAGGGGATGTTTACCAAATGGCACCCTATTCCCGACAGTGCATTCGGGATGTATTCAGACCCCTTGACTTTTTCTGGATTTTGTTACGTTACAGCCTTATTCTAAAATGGATTCAATGTTTTTTTCCCCCCTGATCAATCTACACACAGTACACCATAATGACAAAGTGAAAATTGTTGTTTTTTTTAACATTTTTGCAATTTATAAAAAATAAAGAACTGAAATACCTTATTTCCATAAGTATTCAGACACTTTGCTATGAGACTCGAAATTGAGCTCAGGTGCATCCTGTTTACATTGATCATCCTTGAGATGTTTCTACAACTTGATTGGTGTCACAGGCGTTGAAAGGATTAGACCAAGGTGCAGCGTGGATAGTGCTCATTCTTAATTTATTATATGAGAACACTTAAACAAAATAACCAAACGACCAACAGTTCCGTCAGGTACAGCAACTAAACGGAAAACAACCACCCACAAAACCCAAAGGAAAACAGGCTGCCTAAGCATAGCTTCCAATCAGAGACAACAAAAGACACCTGCCTCTGATTGGAAACCATACTCGGCCAAACTTGGAAAACGAAACATAGAAAAGGAAAACTAGAACACATTCCCCTAGAAACAAACAAACCCCAAAACACACAAAACAACCCCCCTGCCTCGCCCTGACCATTCTACATTGGCAAATGACCCTTTTCACTGGTCAGGAAGTGACAATTGGAGTCCACTTGTGGTAAATTCAATTGATTGGACCTGATTTTGAAAGGCACAAACCTGTCTATATAAGGTCCCACAGTTGACAGTGCATGTCGGAGCAAAAACCAAGCCATGAGGTCGAAGGCCATTTTGTCGAGGCACAGATCTGGGGAAGGGTACCAAACAATTACTGCAGCATTGAAGCTCCCCAAGAACACAGTGGCCTCCATCATTTGTAAATGGAAGAAGTTTAGAACCACCAAGACTCTTCGTAGAGCTGGCCACCCGGCCAAACTGAGCAATCGGGGAAGAAGGGCCTTGGTCAGGGAGGTGACCAAGAACTGGATGGTCACTCTGACAGATTTCCAGAGCTCCTCTGTGGAGATGGGAGAAGCTTCCAGAAGGACAACCAACTTTGCAGCACTCCACCAATCAGGCCTTTATGGGACAGTGGCCAGACGAAAGCCACTCCTCAGTAAAAGGCACATGACAGCCCACTTGGAGTTTTCCAAAAGGCACCTAAAGGACTCTCAGACCATGAGAAACAAGATTGTCTAGTCTGATGAATCCAAAATAAATCTCTTTGGCCTGAATGCCAAGCATCATATCTGGAGGAAACCTGGCACCATCCCTACGGTGAAACATGGTGGTGGCAGCATCATGCTGTGGGGATGTTTTTCAGCTGCAGGGACTGGGAGACTAGTCAGGATTGAGGGAAAGATGAATGGAGCAAAGTACAGAGAGATCCAAGATAAAAACCTGCTCCAGAGCACTCAGGATCTTAGACTGGGGCGAAGATTCACCTTCCAACAGGACAACGACCCTAAGCACATAGCCAAGACAATGCAGGAGTGGCTTTGGGACAAGTCTCTGAATGTCCCAGCCAGAGCCCGGACTTGAACCTGATCGAACATCTCTGGAGAGACCTGAAAATAGCTGTGCAGTGACGCTCCCAATCCAAACTGACAGAGCTTGAAAGGATAAAATAATGGGAGAAACTTCCCAAATACAGGTGTGCCAAGCCTGTAGCGTCATACCCAAGAAGACTCAATGCTGTAATCGCTTCCAAAGGTGCTTCAACAAAGTAGTGAGTAAAGGGTCTGAATACTTATGTAAATGTGATATTTCAGTTTTTTATTTTTACATTTGCAAAAATGTCTAATAACCTGTTTTTGCTTTGTCATTATGGGGTATTGTGTGTAGATTAATGAGGGAGAAAAAACAATTTAATCAATTTTAGAATAAGGCTGTAGTGTAACAACATGTGGAAAAAGTGAAGGGGTCTGAATTATTTCTGAATGCACTGTAGTGCACTACTTTTGACCACAGCCCATGCCAAAAGTAGAGCACTATAGGGAATAGGGTGCCATTTGAGATGCAGCCCACCACTCCCTCACTTCTGCTAATTTAGAGGGCTTATAGATTCAAAAACCAAAAGCATCCACAACACTATAACAGCGATAGGAGAGAGAGAGACCCTGCATGCAGAGGTAAGTTGTCCAGTTCCTGAGGCAGCAAAGCATCCCCAAACCATCACACTTCCACCACCATGCTTTAGCATTGGTATGAGGTTCTTACTGTGGAATGCAGTGTTTGGTTTTCACCAGGCATAATGGGACCCATGTCATCCAAAAGGTTGACTCAAGATTGCCAAAAAGCACCTGGAAGCACCTGGATGATCGTCAAGACTCGTGGGAAAATGTTCTATGGACAGATGATTAAAAATAATATATTTGTGGACGACATGGGTCCCATTATGCTGCCTCAGGACCATGACGACTTGCCTGAATAGAAGAAACCATGAATTCTGCTCTGCATCAGAGAATTCTACCGGAGAATGTCAGGCCATCCATCTGTGAGCTGAAGCTGAAGCGCAGCTGGGTCATGCAGCGAGACAATGATCCAAAACACGCAATCAAGTCTACATGAAATGGCTAAAAGGCAACACGTTTGAAGTTTTGGAATGGCCAAGTCAAAGTCCAGACCTAATCCCAATTGAGATGTTGTGGCAGGACTTGAAACGCGCAGTTCATACTTAGAAACCCACAAATGTCGCTGAGTTAAAGCAGTTCTGCATGCAAGAGTGGGCCAAAATTCCTCCGTAGCGTTGTGAGAGACTGATCAACAGCTACAGGAAGCATTTGATTGGAGTCATTGCAGCTCAAGGTGGCACAACCAGTTATAGAGTGTAAGGGGGCAATTACTTTTTCACACAGGACATTAGGTGTTGCACGTATTTGTTTATGAAATAAGTATGGGGGACCTATGTCATTGTAAATACAACCTAGACCATACGGCTTCAGTATCCACCATCTCTCTTTCTCTCTCCCCCACCTCTCTCTCCCGTTTTCTCTCTCTCCTTCTTCCTCATTTTCTCTCACCCATCCTCTCTGTCTCTCTCTCTCTCACACACACATTCTCTACCCTTCTCTCTCTCTCTCCTATATCTGTCCATCTCTCCTTCTCTCTTTCTGCACATAGCCACTTTAGTGTCCCTTTGGAGAACAGTCTTTTCAACCACTCCCACATCCTTGGTCACATTGATACAAGACCATGTCCACGTGCCTCTAATGCTCGAAGCACATTTCAGCACATTACACTGGTGTCAACGGACATTTGGTTCCTTGACACTTTTAGGTTCAAAAGCCATTTAATGCTACAGCTGTACTGACAACCATTTTAACTTACAGCTTACTTGAAGGAACAAGTTGTACTGTAGTAAACATGTGAAACATTATTGGATAATGTTATATGGATGTTGTAGTGAAATGAATGTAAAGTCGCTCATCTCCTGTCCTCTCCTCTCCTGCTCATCAATTGTTGATCTGATTAAACCTTCTCCTACATTCTGTCTGCCGTCTGGTGGATGGCATGTCGATTCAGGTTGGTGGAAGTTAGATATCCCACTTGTCACAGCTCTTCTTATTGACCTGCTCAAGTTCAGGACAGGATGAGACAGGGTCGACAGTCCACAGGAACTGACCGTACAGGAATAGTTATCAAGTGGGTTGTATTGTTTTTGGGAGGGGGGGTAGAAATATGTAACGTGTAGAGAATTTCATAAAAAAACTGTGTGTAGGCCTAGTGTGTGTGTGTGTGTGTGTGTGTGTGTGTGTGTGTGTGTGTGTGTGTGTGTGTGTGTATACAGTTGAAGTCGGAAGTTTACAATGACTTAGGTTGGAGTCATTAGAACTCGTTTTTCAACCACTCCACACATTTCTTGTTAACAAACTATAGTTTTGGCAACTCGTTAAGACATCTACTTTCTGCATAACACAAGTCATTTTTCCAAAAATTGTTTAGACAGATTATGTTTTGTTTCACAATTCCAGTGGGTCAGAAGTTTACATACACTAAGTTGACTGTGCCTTTAAACAGCTTGGAAAATTCCAGAAAACGATGTCATGGCATTAGAAGCTTCTGATAGGCTAATTGGCATCATTTGAGTCAATTGGAGGTGTACCTGTGGATGTATTTCAAGTCCTACTTTCAAACCCACTGCCTCTTTGCTTGACATCATGGGAAAATCAAAAGAAATCAGCCAAGACCTCAGGAAAAAAATTGTAGACCTCCACAAGTCTGGTTCATCCTTGGGAGCAATTTCCAAACGCCTGAAGGTACCACATTCATCTGTACAAACAATAGTACGCAAGTATAAACACCATGGGACCACGCAGCCGTCATACCGCTCAAGAAGGAGACACATCTTCCAGGTGCGTTACAGGGAAGACATCCTCCTTCCTCATGTGGTTCCCTTCCTGCAGGCTCATCCTGACATGACCCTCCAGCATGACAATGCCACCAGCCATACTGCTCGTTGTGTGCGTGATTTCCTGCAAGACAGGAATGTCAGTGTTCTGCCATGGCCAGCAAAGAGCCCGGATCGCAATCCCATTGAGCACGTCTGGGACCTGTTGGATCGGAGGGTGAGGACTCGGGCCATTCCCCCCAGAAATGTCCAGGAACTTGCAGGTGCCTTGGTGGAAGAGTGGGGTAACATCTCACAGCAAGAACTGGCAAATCTGGTGCAGTCCGTGAGGAGGAGATGCACTGCAGTACTTAATACAGCTACGGCCACACCAGACAATGACTGTTACTTTTGATTTTGACCCCCCCTTTGTTCAGGGACACATTATTCAATTTCTGTTGGAACTTGTTCAGTTTAGGTATAAGTTGTTGAATCTTGTGATGTTCATACAAATATTTACACATGTTAAGTTTGCTGAAAATTAACACAGTTGACAGTGAGAGGACGTTTCTTTTTTTGCTGAGTTTGTGTATGTTTTTTTATTTAAAACAATTAGGGGGTAGATCAGCTTTAATATTGCGGATGGATTGCTTAATAAAAATACAAAAGAATGGTAATTTCCCCCCCTCCTTCCATCGGCTCACTCTCACGCCTCACTCATTCTGACTGCACAGAAGCCATGGCCTCTGCGCAGTCACTACTTTACCTCGGATGCCGACATGCGTCAAGGAATGATGAACCCTTCAGGAGAGGAATTGAGTTCTTCCGACTCTGGGTAAGTAGAAGGGCTGCCTTTATTACCAAAATCTCATAAGCTGTGTGTGCACGGCAGGCAACTGTCTCATGAGAGCTGAGAAGCAGCCAAACGGAGCAGTTGCTATGGCTCCTCGCATGCAGAGCAGATTTTTGCATTTCGGATTTCTGCGTGTAGAAATTAAGACGGGACGGCAGTAATTGTAATCGGGACAGGAAAGTGCCGGAGTTGTAGAACTGTTTTGGGATCAGGACAGTACTGGAAAAATTTTGACGGAATAGGAATGGATTCTCAGTCCTGTGTCAACCTCACTCTGCATCCCTATTTACTGTACTGGAAGACTGACTGCAATGCTCTACACCCTCTAGTGTCCCCTCTACTAAATCAGACCAATTACCAAGAGCCCCCATCAAATCACATGATTTGATGATGGACATGGGCACACACACACACACACACACACACACATATGCAAGAATGTATGCACACACACACACACACACACACACGCACCTGTATGCTGCCTACCTTTCCTGCTCCCGGTCTCCCCAAATGGCTTACATAAGTATGCATTAACCAACGGCACTGTTTGGGTGCCTCATTCAGTGTGTGTGACCTCGGTTGTGACTGACAGGCAAAGCCTGGTGTGTGTCTGGTCTCCCCATCACAGAGTCTAATGCACCTGTCTCTCCCAACCTTACCTCCATTTGTAAAGATCCTCTCAAGGTAAAACCCATCTGGATCCAGTGAATATGATGACCATTAGCATGAATGTATGGCCCTGTGGGCCAGCTCACCTTTTATCCAAGGTGAGGTACACAAATATAACATCTCTCTCTCTCTCTGAATAATGCTCAACCCCCAGACTTCCTCCATCTCTCTCAGACAAACATCCCCCTCTCATTTGCCTCATTTTCTCATTTCTGCTTCACATATCCGGAGAAACATGAACAACAAACACATTTTTGATGAGCAGTTTTAGGGTTTATTAAGCGTGTGTCTCTAGCAGAGACATTGATGTAAAGGTCAGAGTTGATGCTTGTCAGAAATAAAAAAGTATTTATGGCCCATAGAGTGATGAAAGAGCCATATATAGCTTTTGGCAACTCTCTGCCATGGCAAGCCAAGCAGAACTAGAACCATAGAATCAAAATTTGAACCTGATTCTATTCCTATGTTCTGGAACAGTAGTGTTGATGTTTAGCCTGTGATTTAACCAGTCTTTGACAAAGCTGAGAGAGAAGTGGGAATGACACATGCTGCAGCTGGAGCCAGAGAAATAATGAAGACTGACCTTTCAGCTGAGAAAACAGGGGGCCACGTCTGGAAGATGCCAAAACGCTTCCTCATCCCTGGTGCTTTATTTCTCTACTGGTGATGAATTTGCCTGCCTCTGTTTGCTTTGAAGTGTTTCTGAAAGACGGAAACAAACAATAGCTCTCTGAAAGTTCAACCTTCCCAGAGTCTGGGTTGGAGATGAATAAGAAGCAGCGGTCTGAGTACGATGCTGAAACTCAGATGATGTACGTGTAAGTCAAAATGTAAGGGAAACTATCACTCAATGACCCCTGCTGCAGTTTGTCCAATCGTGGGAAAAAGTATTCTCCTAAAAACATGGTTTGGTCCGGGTGATAGTGGAGGTGGTTTGGGAGAAATACATTAGAGACTCTGCTCTGTCTGCTGTTCTACACACCCCTCATACACCTTTCGGCCATATTCTCTAATGTCAACACTGCTATGAAAAATGAAGTAAGACAAGGTATTACCCTCCGTATCCCACCTGATGCTAATGTTCATACAGTGTAGTGTCCAATGTCGGCTGCTGTGGAGGGCACATCTGCTCATCGAAAACTCTGTTTAAGTTCACTGAGGCTCAGCATACCCAATTCAAATGCGTTGCATGCAAATGTTCAAGGTATCTGCATAGGGGATTTGTATGCACTCACAACAGGAATGTTCACATCAGGAGTGGGCTGTTCTGGTTAGAGACATGTTTTTAGCACTTGATGGTTGTTAATGTTGATGAGATTTAGCATGGCTGGAGACTGGGGGACCAAGCCTAAAGTCTGTCCATGAGATCCAAATAGCACCCTATTCCATATGTAGTTCACTACTCCCCATAGTGCCGACGAGATCAAATTTCAAGCCTGTCTCTCTGTAGCATCTATCTCTCTCTCTCTCTTTAGCATCTCTCTCTCTCTCTCTTTAGCACCTCTCTCTCCCACCCTCTCCTTTCTCCCTCTCCCTCCTTTTTCCCTTTTTCATTAGCCCTCCAAGGCAGGCGTTGGTTTGATGTGGAAAGGCGTGTAGTGTCTCTCTCTGGCTTTCATTGCTTTCATTCTCCCACAGCTGCTGAACAGCAGGCCGATAAGCTCAGCTAGCAGCAACAGGGAGCCGGATAGAGCAGGAAACAGAAAACATTTTGACACTCTGGGTAACACAGGCTGAAGAGGTGTAGTGAAAATGTATGGGACTGGATGATCATTTGAGGAGACTGGCTGTGTGTGTGTGTGTGCGTGCGTGTATGTTTGGTTTTACTACAAGGGTAGTAAAACAAGGAGAATTTGGGCAAGTGGGGACATTTCGCCGGTCCACACAAGGAAAAAAGGCTATTTTAGGCTAAGGGGTTAGGTTTAGAATTAGGGTTAGGCGGTTAGAGTTAAGGTTAGGGTTATGTTAAGGGTTAGGTTTAGGGTAAATAGGTTTTTGAATGGGAATCAATTCTTTGGTGTCCACAAAGGAGTCAAATAAACGTGTGTGTGTGTGTGACAAGTTCCTGAAATACCGTCCCCTCGTGTCACGCCTTAACAGCCTCGGTTATAGTGCTGATATTCATGAGTCTCGGCCATGTACATAGGCTGACAGTAGGTGGCCTTCAGATTGCAGGCCTGCATAGGACAGACGGAAAGCAGCTAGCAAGGTACTGCTCTGTGTCAGTGGTCATTTGCAGCCTTGCTGTGTGGAGAAGGTGGTGCTATCTGTATCCATAAGTGTCCAGATATCCATACCGTTTGAAATGTTTGAATCCTACTCGACTGTGATGCGATTTGTGGATTCAAATAAAGTATTTAAAATGTGTGTGTACGTACAAGACTACACGTCAATAGTAAATTAAGATGGATCAGGGAGTTCTCTGTAGTTCTATGGGGGGCCTGCAAACAATATGGATTATGAGAGGAAGTGAATGTTTAGCTGGCTGGCATTTATTGTCATGAATGTTGCCCTGGAGGCAGCTCTGCAAAGTGGTTACTAGCTGGCACAGCCATGTGGTCATCAAACCTAGCACTAACCTTAAACACACTGGTAACCCTAATGTCTGACCCTAACCTTCAATAAGACAAAAATCACATTTTCATACATTTTTATGTGGAAATCACTAATTTCTGCCTGCAGGTCAAGATTCATGACAATAAAGATTCATGACAATTACATGGATGCTAAATGGAGCAATACCCAAAACATACTCAACCTCCCCCCTCTACCACATCACTGCATCACCCCCACATCACCCCCACAGAGCACAGTGTCACTTTCATGCCCCTTATTCCTAGAAATCAATTTGTGATGGTTCTTATAGTGCCACAGACGAGATCAAATTTCAAGCCTGTCTTATTCTCTCTCGCACTCTCTCTCTCTCTCTCTCTCTCTCTCTCTCTCTCCCTCTCTCTCTGGCTTCTCTCTCATCTCTGTCTCTCTCTCTCTGTCCCTCTGAACCTACTGTTGCCATTTTTGCTGAATGTTCCTAACCTCACCTCCAGAATCAGAAGTTTATTACATCACCATCCATGGGCTGACTCAGCCAATCAGACCTGGCTTCAAATACTATTTGAAATTATTTCAGAAACTTTATCTGGACTTGATTGACCTTGGCTGGTTCAATTAACTAATATTTGCAAAACTGCAAAACCCGCCTTTCTGTCATCCAGGCAGGCTAAAAGCAAACGCTTTTAGTATTTGAACGATTTGAAATAGTATTTGAACCCAGGTCTGCAGCCAACTTGTTAATAATTATGTTCAAACCCAGCCTGTATTACTTTCTCACATTAGGAAAAACGACATGCCAATTCCCTTCCCTTCACTTGTTGAGTCAAAGAATATTAGAAGAGAGAAGAGAATATGCGGCTGTCACGTCTCGTTCAGAATTCTCCCACCCGCTGATTTTAAACAAACAGAAACGTTTGCCAGAAGAGACCCAGTCGTTGGTTTGATGTGGAAAGGCGTGTAGTGTCTCTCTCTGGCTTTCATTGCTTTCATTCTCCCACAGCTGCTGAACAGCAGGCCGATAAGCTCAGCTAGCAGCAACAGGGAGCCGGATAGAGCAGGAAACAGAAAACATTTTGACACTCTGGGTAACACAGGCTGAGGAGGTGTAGTGAAAATGTATGGGTCTGGAAGATCATTTGAGGAGACTGGCTGTGTGTGTGACAAGTTACTGAAATACCAGCCCCTCATGTCACGCTTTAAACAGTGAAAGCTTTTGGTGCTGATTTTCAGGAGACTCAGCCATGTACATAAGCTGACAGTACATGGCTTTCAGATTGCAGGCCTGCATAGAACAAAGGCAAAGCAGCTAACGTTAGCGAGGTACTGCTCTGTGTCAGTGGTCATTTGCAGCCTTGCTGTGTGGAGAAGGTGGTGCTATCTGTATCAATAAGTGTCCAGATATCCATACCGTTTGAAATGTTTGAAACCTTCTCGACTGTAATGTGATTTGTGGATTAGTATAAAGTATTTAAAATATGTGTGTGTGTTAGTTTGTGTGTGGGACTTTTACCTGACTGGAGCTTGACCCTCATCACACCAGTGTAGGGGGTGGCTCCCAAAGACCCTCCCCATTATTGATTAAGGGGACCTTAAGATTCATATGTTGTGCTGCAGGCCTTATAATAAGATACTGTTGCTATGTGTCTAAAAACTCTGCCACTATACGTTGCACAAGCATCTATATTAGTCTTTGTGGTTAAGCCCTGGCTGTTGTGAGAGTGAGCTGCAGGCTGGGTCTGAGTCAGACCAAAACTAGATAAAGAGAAGTCAACTGTCTGGTTTTGACATTTTGATCTTGTGTGACAGTAGACAATGCTAATAAATTCAGAGAAGCTACTGTACTAGGTTACTTTAAAAGGTAACCTCAGCTTATTGATACACACATACATTGACGTAGGTGATCATACCACCAGGTAGTGATCACATGTATATAATCAGCTGCGCCCTTAGGTGGGGAGCAGAACTTACTCTGAAACATACATACTGTGTTCCCGTTGTCAACTTCTGTCTGCAGTTGCATTAATACATGAATGATTGGTTTACTTAAAGATATTGTCTGATTGCTGATTTCACCAATAAGCAAATGATTGACAAGGAACCAACCCCGACACCAGCTGGGGGAAGCCAGCTGTTTCCGTGACGACCACAGCTGCCTCACCCACAGGGTTAATGATCAACTTCCTTTTACCACCAGCCACCTTCCTAATGAGCCGTTAATGGTGTGTCAGAGGAGAGAGGACATTGAGTGTATGAGTTTATGCAAAATGGGCAGGTATGGAGACTGGAGCCTGTGGCATGTTTTAGACCCTTGTGTTCCACCCAAATGATAATACACACATTAACATACACGGTAGGCATACACACACACATGCATGCACGCACACACACAGGGTAGCAATAGAGAATCTAACAATATATCTGATTTTCCATGGCCTTACAGTTGTTGAATTAGAGCGGTTTGGAGGAGCTGTTTCTGAGTGAGCTCATGATTGTAGTGCACCCTAAGAGCTCTGATCCCCCCGCCCCCCCCCCCCCCCCGCTCCCCTTATTTCCTTTGGCTAGACACAGAACTATTTTTCAACCCGAGAGCCACATCCTCTCTTATGCTATCAATCCTTAAAGCATGTGATATTCGTCCAGGTTTCAGTGTCCTGATTTCAAAACATGATTGCTGAGGGTCTGAGAAAAGGTAGCTGAAAAGCTTTATGGATTATTGTCATCGATGCGTTGATGAATGGCTGAGTTAGGGAAGATGGCCTTAAAGTTGACCATTTGCACATGTCACTGCACTGAGCTGTATCAAGTTTGACTGCCCAGCTCCCTCTCCTTATCACAGGTTATGAACAACAACTGTATTTGTGTGTGAGGGAGAGAGAGAATGTGCTTAGTAGCCCATGAGAACAGCATCGACAGGGTAAACACACTTTTCATAAGTTTAGCAGACTCCGTGGTAAATCAGTTTGGCTGCTGGCCTGTTGCTAATGGAACTAGAGGGAGGCCAGAGGCAGGGAAGCAGGGACATGGAATGTGGACAGCTCACGCACGTACAAACACACAGCGGCTGCAGGATCTATTCCACCTTGGGAATGTTCCCCAAGTCAGCAAGGCAGGTAGTCAGATGAAGCAGGCAGGTAGGTAGGCCGGCAGGCACACAGACAGGCAGGTAGACAGAATAACAGAATGACAGATTAACAAAATGACAGAGTGGTTGTGTACTGTGTTGACGAGGGAACACATCCAAAATTCTATGTGACTCACCAAAAAGCTCCTGCCCAGAACTGATCTTGGATCCGCAGAAGCTGCCTTCCTGTCTGCGCCCACGCCATGCCTGAGGTAGGTTGACACCCACTAATTGGAGCTGGAGAGATTTACAGAGATGCAGTGTTCCCCATTAGAACCTCGGGGAGGTGAGCTAGTGGTGACAGATACCTCCCACTGGCAAATCCCCATGACCAGGCACCTGGAGGGGGAGGTCTGACTGGAGTTACTTCTACTCCCGCAGAGTGATGCCTACCTCTACAACTCCCCCGTACAAGGTGACATCTCTCAGGGCTGACATCTCCCTCCACTCCCCAAGAACAGGCAACATCTCTCAGGGCTGGCATCTCCCGCCACTCCCCAGGAACAGGCAACATCTCTCAGGGCTGGCATCTCCCTCCACTCCCCAAGAACAGGCAACATCTCTCAGGGCTGGCATCTCCCTCCGCTCCCCAGGAACAGGCAACATCTCTCAGGGCTGGCATCTCCCTCCGCTCCCCAAGAACAGGCAACATCTCTCAGGGCTGGCATCTCCCTCCGCTCCCCAGGAACAGGCAACATCTCTCAGGGCTGGCATCTCCCTCCGCTCCCCAAGAACAGGCAACATCTCTCAGGGCTGGCATCTCCCTCCGCTCCCCAAGAACAGGCAACATCTCTCAGGGCTGGCATCTCCCTCCGCTCCCCAAGAACAGGCAACATCTCTCAGGGCTGGCATCTCCCTCCACTCCCCAGGAACAGGCAACATCTCTCAGGGCTGGCATCTCCCTCCACTCCCCAGGAACAGGCAACATCTCTCAGGGCTGGCATCTCCCTCCACTCCCCAGGAACAGGCAACATCTCTCAGGGCTGGCATCTCCCTCCACTCCCCAGGAACAGGCAACATCTCTCAGGGCTGACATCTCCCTCCACTCCCCAGGAACAGGCAACATCTCTCAGGGCTGGCATCTCCCTCCACTCCCCAGGAACAGGCAACATCTCTCAGGGCTGGCATCTCCCTCCACTCCCCAGGAACAGGCAACATCTCTCAGGGCTGGCATCTCCCTCCACCCCCCAGGAACAGGCAACATCTCTCAGGGCTGGCATCTCCCTCCACTCCCCAGGAACAGGCAACATCTCTCAGGGCTGGCATCTCCCTCCACTCCCCAGGAACAGGCAACATCTCTCAGGGCTGGCATCTCCCTCCACTCCCCAGGAACAGGCAACATCTCTCAGGGCTGGCATCTCCCTCCACTCCCCAGGAACAGGCAACATCTCTCAGGGCTGGCATCTCCCGCCACTCCCCAGGAACAGGCAACATCTCTCAGGGCTGGCATCTCCCGCCACTCCCCAGGAACAGGCAACATCTCTCAGGGCTGGCATCTCCCGCCACTCCCCAGGAACAGGCAACATCTCTCAGGGCTGGCATCTCCCGCCACTCCCCAGGAACAGGCAACATCTCTCAGGGCTGGCATCTCCCTCCACTCCCCAGGAACAGGCAACATCTCTCAGGGCTGGCATCTCCCTCCACTCCTCAGGAACAGGCAACATCTCTCAGGGCTGGCATCTCCCTCCACTCCCCAGGAACAGGCAACATCTCTCAGGGCTGGCATCTCCCTCCACTCCCCAGGAACAGGCAACATCTCTCAGGGCTGGCATCTCCCTCCACTCCCCAGGAACAGGCAACATCTCTCAGGGCTGGCATCTCCCTCCACTCCCCAGGAACAGGCACCCAGGGCTGGCATCTCCCTCCACTCCCCAGGAACAGGCACCCAGGGCTGGGGTGTCTGAGTCCCTACTGATCAGCGCAGCTACATTTTTCAGCCATTTCATGGACGTGTTTAAGGCTAATGAGAAGTTTGGGAGTTAACCTTTTGCTAGTTATTTGCAGTAATACAGTCTGATTGGACATTAACACCATGTTTCATTAAAGTGATTCATCGTTAGAATCATAGGATCCTATGGTTCTAATACTAAATTAGCCTTAAGATGCTTTTGTGAAACCGGGCCCTGGTCAGTAGTCATAACATTAGTTGCAATTTCACCTTGGTTTATCGGCAATATTACGATCAGTATGCAAATGAACTGAAAATAATTGCCATCATTACCGTCCTTATCATTCAAATAGTCCAGAATAATGCCTCTGTCTGATGAACAACAGAGAGGGCTAAATAAGAATAGAATGTTATCATATCTGCCACATCAGGCTCCACACCACTCATTATTAATGAACAGTTGTGTATTTACCAAACGCCCAGACCTATACTGCAATATTGCGCTGTCGAAAAGCCTTATTCAGAGTAGAACTGCTCTTCACTGAGTTGGGGAATACATTTTTATAATAGAGAAATAATGTTGGAGTAAATATGGATCTCTTTTATCATTACCTACCTCAGCATTGTCGAAACACATTATTCTAGCCAGAACTGCTCTCCGCCGGTTTAGACTAGAGAATAAAAGAGAATAACGTAGGAGTAAATATGGATATCCAATTTCAGCATTTTAACCCTGGTTAATATTGATACACCTGTCCTCAAAATACATCCGAAGAGCCCCTTCGAAGATGGCCTGCGGTCAGCGCAGTTGTCTTGTGCTTCTTTTTTATT
This sequence comes from Salmo trutta, assembly GCF_901001165.1. NCBI lineage: Eukaryota > Metazoa > Chordata > Actinopteri > Salmoniformes > Salmonidae > Salmo > Salmo trutta. The sequence goes on from NC_042980.1 coordinate 20,628,178, forward strand.
GAACGAACAAGTCATTTGATTTCCAGTCCTGTTTTTAGAGGATGCTTCAGTCCCATCAGTACATTATTTTCACTTCTATCTAGCAATGTGTGTACAGCATTTTTGCTGTTGATGGTCTGTTAGTGTAGAGAGGATAGATGAATGTCTCTCTCAACTCCCTTGTTGTCTCATATTGCTGAATTTATAGGGCCTTTCACTAGACCACAGTGTTATTGTGTACCTCCCTCATCAAAGCCCCATCCGCCACTGTCTCCGTGGAAACCAAAGGAAACACAATTGGTGCATGTCGCCTGGCAACACAGCCTCCTACAAACACACACGCATACATCAAAATATACATGCTGGCTTAAAGACACAAATACGCACGTGTGCGCACACACACACACACACACACACACCTGGCTCCACATGTAAAGAGCAGACACACGGCACACACGTCTCTCTAACCCACATCCACACTGCTTCACTCAGCTGTCAATGTAGCTGTCAGAGTAGCTGTCAGCCCAGGAGTTCTATATCATCTGGTGTTTCTAGTGCAGAGGCTGTTCCCTCTGATGCTCTGCCTCCCTCCGACTACATGCTGCACTGTTCTATGGTTGTCAGATGTAGATTAAGGCAATATTCTGAATGTGTTTGTGTGTGTTTGTGTGAGTGTAGTCCTGTGTTTATGTAAGTGTGAAAAGATGAGTTATGAAACATGCTTTCCTTATTTAACCCCTGTGGAAATATAATTAGCATAATACAAGTATTCCCATCAAAATCCAGCTGTTTAAGCTAAAGATATCAATCCACCGCATCCGTCAATGGCAGCCTTCCGCATCTGCGGTGGAAGGTGGCCGAGCTACAGTGGTGTTTGTCACACCATGTGACGTCCCGAAAATTGGTCTTCTCACGAAAATGTCTGTAGCGTCTGAACGGTTTGGGCTACACACTAATATGACCCCTCTATGGAAAGGTGAGACTTTCACGAACACATACATGTTGGTTGAATGGAAGTATTTATGGAAGTAGTTTAGTGCCCAATTTCTTTTTTTTAAATATGGGTAAAAAAATACATAAATGATTTCCTAATCTTTCTTCTATCTCTCAGATATAGGACAGACACTTTAAACAAACTTCCTTTTGATTCATTTTTGGACTATCTGTTTTTTTCCATGTACTGTATGAATCTGTTATTCAATGCGTTTCTATGGGCGAATAGCAGTAAGGCCAAAATATTTGTTATACCTAAGGGTCCTAAAATTCAAAATCAAATAGCTAAATGATCCTTAGTAGATAGGGAAGTAGTCGATAGGGAAGGTATGGAAATGTCCAAACTATTTTCAGAGTTAAACCAACCAGACAGAATAACCAAGTCTCTCTCTCTCTCTCTCGCTGTCTCTCATTCTCTCTCACTGTCTCTCAATTTCAATTTAAGGGGCTTTATTGGCATGGGAAACATATGTTTACATTGCCAAATCAAGTGAAAAAGATAATAAACAATAAAAAATGAACAGTAAACATTACACATTTGAAATGTCATTATGTCTATATACAGTGGTGTAATGATGTGCAAATAGTTAAAGTACAAACTCTCTCTCTATTTCAGCTCTTACATCGTCCCATGGTACTGGCTATGACAGCAACTCATTTCCATTCCTACTTATTATCTCCACTGTCATCTGCTCTGCTCCACCAGTTTGGAAGAGAGGGACAGAGAGTGTATGTATGTGTTAGTGATCTGATTGCCTGAGAGGGTGTGAGTGTATTTGTGTCAAAGCATGTGCTGAGAAGTGTGTTGATCAGTGGATTGTTGGATGTGAACAGGTCTGTATGTGTGTGTGTGTGTGTGTGTGTGTGTGTGTGTTGCATGTAGCAGGATCAATGCTACACTGTACTGGATGTCACACGTCTCTACCGGGTCCGGCAGTGTCTGTGGTTTACAGTCTGTCTTAGAGAGGAAGAGACTACTCACACCAGTCTGAATTAGAGAGGAAGAGACTACTCACACCAGTCTGTCTTAGAGAGGAAGAGACTACTCACACCAGTCTGAATTAGAGAGGAAGAGACTACTCACACCAGTCTGAATTAGAGAGGAAGAGACTACTCACACCAGTCTGAATTAGAGAGGAAGAGACTACTCACACCAGTCTGAATTAGAGAGGAAGAGACTACTCACACCAGTCTGAATTAGAGAGGAAGAGACTACTCACACTAGTCTGTTTTAGAGAGGAAGAGACTACTCACACCAGTCTGAATTAGAGAGGAAGAGACTACTCACACCAGTCTGAATTAGAGAGGAAGAGACTACTCACACCAGTCTGTCTTAGAGAGGAAGAGACTACTCACACCAGTCTGAATTAGAGAGGAAGAGACTACTCACACCAGTCTGAATTAGAGAGGAAGAGACTACTCACACCAGTCTGAATTAGAGAGGAAGAGACTACTCACACCAGTCTGTCTTAGAGATTAAGAGACTACTCACACCAGTCTGTCTTAGAGAGGAAGAGACTACTCACACCAGTCTGTCTTAGAGAGGAAGAGACTACTCACACCAGTCTGTCTTAGAGAGGAATAGACTACTCACACCAGTCTGTTTTAGAGAGGAAGAGACTACTGGCTGTGTTTCATTCCTAAGACTCACTTTTCTTTTCTTCAATTCTCTCTTTGTTGTGATCAACATCTCTCACCCCGTCTGATCCTATGTGATGTCTGTGTGGGACCCAGCCACTTTCAGTTTAGAGAAAGAGAGCGCAGATCGGCGAGGAGGGAGAGGAAGAGAAAAGGCTTATTTGTCTCCATTAACTCAGCCTTCACTCAGATAAAAGTGATGTGTGGAACAACACTAGCCAGAAGCAAGTGAGTAACTCTGCTATGACTTCCTCTCCTCTATCAGAATGGAAGGAATAGTGGTGATTGTGGTCTGTAAGACATTAGTGTAACCCTATATTACTTTTGCATATCACAGTAGAGTTGACAATACCAGCATAAGTGCTGCAGAACAGACATGCGAAACACAGCCTGAACTTAACAAAGCAACGACTGACAGGCTAGTGATGAGCAATCAGGTGCCAATTGGCTACTGTGCATCTCCCAGCTTCTTGTTAGTTCACCCCTTACTGACCACTTATAGTGACTCACACTTGATATTAATCTTGTTATTGAATCTGAAGAAGATGCCGTAAAGAAAATAATTCCTTATCTTAGTTTCTACAGTGCACCACAGCTCTCTGAACCCGTTTGACCTGGCTTTAACGTTGATAGGAACCTCTGTGGAGTTGACATGCCTTTCACACACCTTTCAAGTACCTCCTCAGTTCTTTCTGTAGAGGAGAAAGACAGTCTCTTAGAAGGCATTAGTGTGTGTTCATTCTATAAATGAGAGGAGAATCGAAGAGAGGCACTCCACAGCATGTCCCAGAGGAGAGAATAGTCTGCCCTTCTGTGAAGAGTCTCTCTCCGCCCTCTTCTCTCCTCTTTTCTCACACACTCCAACGCCCTTTCTCTCTCTCTCTCTTCAGTCCTCTCACTCCTTCTTTGTGTTCTCAGAATGAACCCAAGGAGCCTCTCCCAATAGAATCCAAGGCCAGGATTCAACCTTGGCAGATATCACATGTTCTCAGACCTTTCAGAATGGGTTTGATTTGAAGTCAAATGAGGCACACCACTTATATTATGTTTGTGTTGTGCAAATCTCCTCATTGTTAGATGTGTCTTATTGATTTTATTCCTTACGCATGATCCTAGTCTGAAAAAAGCAAGAAAGCACACAGTGTCCTGTTCTCATTCCTCTGACAGCAGATCTATATTCATCCCTGCCCCACACAGAGAGACCACTCACTGGCAGTGTGTTGGGTTGGAGCTGGAGTCTTCAGGTGGTAGACACAGACACACACACACAAACACACTGATTGAAGGGTTGTATTGTTTTATGGCAGAGGGATAATTGGCGCAGTAATTGCATTCTATGCTGATCTATTTTGGAAAAAAGTATTGTTTTTAGCCCTGGCCTCTGTGGCATCCAGTCAGGCATTAATTATCACCTTGACAGCTCAGGGCCAAAGCCAGGGCCAGAGCTGGAGATTCCAACCAATTTCATGTATAGTACACATTGGCTTTTATTGCCCAATGGTAGTCTAACTCTATTGTAGTTCTGTAATTCTCTTAAGTCTCCTTTTGTCTATTTCTTTCATTCTCACTGCCTTTATCTGTCTGACTTTCTCTCTTTTCCACTTCCTCTCTCTCGTCTTTGATGCACGTAGGCATGCACACACACAGGCACGTGCATGCCCCTCCCCCCGTTTTTGTTCCTTGTAAGTCTTTTGGAGTCTTGCTCCCCCTGCTCTCTGTGCCCTGCAGTCAGTGTTGTGTGGTGCGGGGCTCGGCCCCTTCTCTTGTGAGCACACGCACACGGACGCATGAACATACACACACACACACACACACACACAGCAGCTCAGGCCAGCCAGCTTGGTAATAAGACTGCCAAACCCACACCCACCCTGCACTCACCAGTCGCTCAGTGCTGAGAAATTGCTTGCTGTCTAATGTCCAAACCCCAGTTTTACACATTTTTTTTTTAACAAGCTTCAAACTGAAAAAGGCCGCATTCTGTGGTGGCAGTGAATGTTGTTTTGGTTTTCAAAGCAGATGCCCATGGTTTAGGGATGTTGCATTGAATACTGTTGGATGACACTACATATCTGCATGAATTCCCTCTCTCTCACACACACACACAAGCACAAACATACTGACATTTAGCACCGTAGCAGACCCACCCGTGTGTGTGTGTGTGTGTGTGTGTGTGTGTGTGTGTGTGTGTGTGTGTGTGTGTGTGTGTGTGAGATGCACGTTCAAACAACCCTCCATGTTCAAACAACCCTTACCCTTGCTTTCAAAACTGCTGCAGAGAGATCCTTCAAAGGTGCTTTTATTACCAGGCAAACCAAATAACTAGTCAGTCCTGCAACAGGCATTAGCCACACACCATAAGTAGTACGACTCATATCATATTTCCCTACGCACAATCACATTCTGCACACAGTGAATACAGAGGAAAGCAACAGCTCAAATAAGCAAGAGAAACGACAGTCCATAATTACTTTAAGACATGAAGGTCAGTCAATCCGGAAAATTTCAAGCACTTTGAAAGTTTCTTCAAGTGCAGTTCCAAAAACCATCAAGCGCTATGATGAAACTGGCTCTCATGAGGACCGCCACAGGAATGGAAGACCCAGAGTTACCTCTGCTGCAGAGGATAAGTTCATTAGAGTTACCAGCCTCAGAAATTGCAGCCCAAATAAATGCTTCACAGAGTTCAAGTAACAGACACATCTCAACATCAACTGTTCAGAGGAGACTGCGTGAATCAGGCCTTCATGGATGAATTGCTGCAAGGAAACCACGACTAAAGGACATCAATAAGAAGAGACTTGTTTGGACCAAGAAACACAAGCAATGGACATTAGACTGGTGGAAATTTGTCCTTTGGTCTGATGAGTCCAAATTGGAGATTTTTGGTTCCAACTGCTGTGTCTTTGAGAGATGCAGAGTAAGTGAACAGTTGATCTCCGCATGTGTGGTTCCCACCGTGAAGCATGGAGGAGGAGGTGTGATGGTGTGGGGGTGCTTTGCTAATGACACTGGCTGTGATTTATTTAGAATTCAAGGCACACTTAACCAGCATAGCTACCACAGCATTCTGCAGTGATACGCCATCCCATCTGGTTTGCACATTTGTTTTCAACAGGACAATGACCCAAAACACACCTCCAGGCTGTGTAAGAGCTATTTGACCAAGAAGGAGAGTGATGGAGTGCAGCATCAAATGACCTGGCCTCCACAATCACCCGACATCAACCCAATTGAGATGGTTTGGGATGAGTTGGACCGCAGAGTGAAGGAAAAGCAGCCAACAAGTGCTCAGCATATGTGGGAACTCCTTCAAGACTGATGGAAAAGCATTGTCAGGCAAAGCTGGTTGAGAGAATGCCAAGAATGTGCACAGCTGTCATCAAGGCAAAGGGTCGCTACTTTGAAGAACCTAAAATACAAAATATATTTTGATTTGTTTAACACTTTTTTGGTTACTACATGATTCCATATGTTATTTAATAGTTTTTATGTCTTCACTATTATTCTACATGATAGAAAATAGTACAAATAAAGAAAAACCCTTGAATGACTACAGTAGGTGTGTCCAAACTTTTGACTGGTACTGTACATGTCAATACAGACACAGTAGGTCACATGGGGGAGAGGCGTTGTGCAGTGAGTTGTTGTTTAATTTGTTTTTAGAGACTGGCATGCATAGTATTAATATTAGCCCTCTGATTACAATGAAGAGCAAGACGTGCCGCTCTGTTCTGGACGAGCTGCAGCTTAACAAGGTCCAGCACCATATGACTGGGCAATAATCAAGATAAGATCAAACTAGAGCCTGCAGGACTTGCTTTGTGGAGTGTGGTGTCAAAAAGCAGAGCGTCTTTTTATTACAGACATACTTCTCCCCATCGACTTGTTCAACAGATTCATCTAGAACTTAGGGAATGTGGATGCTCCTCATTACACAAATGAGACCAACACATATTTTTTGTATCTTCAACATAGGAATCTCTTATACACTATTTTAGGCCCAGCATTTGGAACTTTGGCTTTTCTAGATATGGCCACTATATTATGATCAGTACATCCAATAGGTACGGATACAGCTTTAGAGCAGAGTTCTGCAGCATTGATAAACGTGATCAATACATGTGGATGATATAGTTCCTGTACTGTTTGTAAAGACCCTTATAGGTTGATTCATAACCTGAACCAGATTACAGGCACTGGTTTCAGTAAGCAGCTTCCTCTTGAGCAGACAGCTACATGAAAACCGGTCTATTTTCAGGTCACTTAGAAAATAGATCTCTCTTAACATCACACACATTATCAAGCATTGCACACATATTATGCAGATACGGACTGTTAGCACTTCGTTGCTTATAGAACACCCCTAAATAATAGGCTTTAGATTAGGCAGGTGAGCATGCAACCACAACACTTCAACATCATTGGACATCAGATCCCCTCTCATATGGCTCTGAACATATACAGCAACACCCCCTCCATAGGCATTCCTGTCTCTTTTGTAGACGTTGTATTGCTACATTATCAAAGGAATTATCTGGGCTATTTTTTGCCCTTTCCTGGGTAGCTTATCGGAGATAGACATAATATAAAAAATAAATCAGCATGTAAAGAACCTTGTTCGGCTAATAGAGTAAGTCAATCAGTCACGTGTGTGTGTGTGTGTGTGTGTGTGTGTGTGTGTGTGAGAGAGAGAGATGTGGGGCTGAAGCTACTGACCCAGAAGCTTGGCCCTTTTACTACACCCAGGCGTTTGGGACGGAGGATGGACAATTAGCCTGTCGTAGTGGATGTAAGCAATGTCCCCACGCTCTCTGGCAGCTTTCATGGCTGGGATCAGTTGTTTCTGCCTCTGGCACACAGCTTCCGAGTAGTGTGTTGATTCCTCTCAAGTTCTTGGACTCTCTCCAGAACAGCCATCTTGTCCTTGAACCATAGGAACTTGACCACTATCGGCCTGGGTCTGTCACCTGAGCTGGTTGCAGGTTTTCCAGTCCGTGGGAGCGCTCCACCTCAGTCTTCCTATGATCCATCTGCAGCTTTTCACTGATAGTTATTCTCACTTTCTCCTCAGACTCCGTCCAGTTGTCATGTGGAGGATCTGGTATGCCATCCACAACAATGTTATTCGGTCTGGACTGTCCCTCTAGATAGTCTGTCTTCCCAGTCTTTGTTAATAATGATTCACAGACTGTGCTGTTGTCATCTCTTGTGGACTTACAGTTTGTTGTCACCTTGCTGCAATCCTCTTTCAGGACATCCACCTCTCCCTGGTAGAACTGCAAACTGTTCTTAAGGTCCTAGACCTCACTGGTCAGATCGTCCATTCTTTTGTTCATTGAATCCACCGTTATTTGGACAAAGCTCTTTAAGCTCTTTCCCTGTTGCTGTAATAACTGCTTGTACGCACATTTTTGTGGATTTAAAAGATTACGCACCTGTGATAGAGAAACACTGTCCTCTCCATTAGCTTTGAGCGGCATGGGCACAGCATAGGCTAACGCTGGTACTCTACGCAGTTCAAGCCCCAGGACAAGTCGCAAGGCAGATGGAAAACAGCAAAAGCAGGGATTTAAAAAGCCACAAGCCTGGGACCATCCGCAGTCCCAGCCACAAGGGCTAACCGCGTTGTGTGCTGTGTTCAAGCTGTCAAGGAAGCCTAACTAGCTTGATAGCAGCGATGCTAGCAGACCAAGCAGCTTCAGACTTTTGGTTTGTAAGATCCCAGGAGAGATCGTAGCGGTCCCAGCATCTGAGGCCACGCGTCGCGGGCTCCAAATTCAACAGGTAGATTATTTTAATTAAACTCAGTCAGGAAAACACTTGTTCAGAAACATTCAAAACAACAAACTGAGCCCTCTCGTTCCGCGTTCAGGACGCTGATCTGGTTTTCCATCCTTGTCATTTAACCAGGGACTAATTAATGAATCTGTGTAACCTGGTCTGTGTGACTTTCCATCAATCGATAGCTAATCAATAGGATTAATTGATTAACAACAACCGCAACAAGCATCTGGATTGAGGGGCTTAATGACTGGAGTTGTCAACTGGATTTGACTTGACACTAACTGTCTGTTTGGGCTTAGATTGAAGTGCTTGATGACTATGCACTGTTTGGAATTGGCACCGACTTGGGTTCAGTTAAACTGTGAGGGGTCCGTCCTCAAACTGATTTCCATAGTAGGTCTAGGATCAGATTTGAATGAATCCAGACGGTCAATGTCACCAGCCCTGGTTGTTGGCACCATGCCTGAGAACCATGGATACCTGGTAGATAGATAAGTTATTGGGAAAACTCAACACATTGAGTGTTTGTGTGTGTGTTGTAGGTGTATATGTCTTTGAGTGTATGTGGGTATGTGTGTTTGAGAAGTTTGTGTGTTAGCTGTCTGAATATCTGTGTGTGTATTTCAGTGACCAACCCCCGTCCACTAAAGAATGTAATATTCATAGAGCTGTGTGTGTGTGTGGTGTGTGTGTGTGTGTGTTTGCTGTGAGACTAATACATGGAGCAGCTGGAGTGCAGGGAGTGTGTGTAGCCCAGCGTTCTGTCAGCGGTGTGTGTGGGTTAGAGAGGCCAGGGACGGGGTGTGTGTGTGTGTGTGAGAGACTCAATCCAACTCCTCACATGGCCAGAGACCAAGCAGCTCCAATGAAAAGTACGGAGTGTAGCCCAATAGCCCTTATAACGGGTCTTACTAATCACCCTAAACAGGTACCCCAAAGTACTCCATAGTACCCTAAACAATTGTTTGGAGTATGTGGGGGTACCTATTGTTTTTTTTAGGTGATTAGTAGTACCCCTTATAACTAAATAATGATTTGCTGTCCAGCAACACACACACAGTTATAACCCACAGCCCAACATCTGCAGTTTGCCAATGTCAGCCATCTTGGATTATTCTTCAAGGCTCAATAGCTACTTTGGTCAGAGCCATATCTCACCCTCACCCTCTCTCTTTCTCCCTCTACCCTCTTGTTCACACAGCCAGCCAGGCAAATCAAACAGAGACAACAGACTAGACTTCTCACACTTTTTACTTGTGGGTTTGACATGGAACACAAAACAACAACATTGAGATGTGGAGAAAGAGAGACCCTGCTATTAAACTTCCTGGCCACTGGGGGCACTGTCACCATACCCATGTATACTGTAAGGGATTCACTGTCTAGAGGCCCTCAAACTGAACGAGAATGCTAATATCTGGTGTCTGATTGAAATTGCAGTCATGTAGCACACCATAGCACACTGGCACGGGCATGGGCTCCTGAGTGGCGCAGTGCTCTGAGGCACTGCATCTCACTTCTAGAGGTGTCACTACAGACCCTGGTTTGATCCCAGGCTGTATCACAACCGGCCGTGATTGGGAGTCCCATAGGGCGGCGCACAATTGGCCCTGCGTTGTCCGGGTTTGGCTGGGGTAGGCCATCATTAGAAATAAGAATTTGTTTTTAACTGACTTGCCTAGTTAAATAAAGGTTAAATACAAAATGTACACTGCAGAAGCATACATCTGCAAACAGAGTAATGCTATATAGACTATGCTGATAAGATCAGAGATTTGGATTCTGAGTGACTGCAGTAGAGGGTTGTCTTTGGAGAGTGAGTCAACGGCACTTCACCATGCCTCTCCGCTATGCTCTGCTACCACGTGCTGTCACGCTGACTACATTTCTATGACTACTTGATTAACAGAGAGAGAGAGAGAGAGGAGCCAGTGACTTCATGTTATTATACACCCCTACGGTTAGAGCTTAACCACATAGCCCTCAAGTGTCTCTGTATGCACACGTCCAAAATGCAGGCCCAAAGACTCGGTTATGAAAGTATACTGAACAAAAATATGAACGCAACATACAACAATTTCAAAGAGTTACAGTTCATATAAGGAAATCAGTCAATTTAAATTAATTAATTAGACCCTAATCTATGGATTTCACATGACTGGGCAGGGGTGCAGCCATGGGTGGGAAGCCAGGCCCAGCCAATCAGAATTAGTTTTTCCCCACAAAATGGCTTTAGTACAGACATAAATACTCCTTGGGACATCTGTGGCATTGTTGTGTGATAAAACTGCTTATTTTAGAGTGGCCTTTTATTGTCCCCAGCAGAAGGTGCACCTGTGCAATGATCATGCTGTTTAATCATCTTCTTGATATGCCACACCTGTCAGGTGGATGGATTATCTTGGCAAAGGAGAAATGCTCACTAACAGGGATTTCAACAAATGTGTGCACAGAATTTGAAAGAAATAAGCTTTTTGTGCGTATGAAAAGTGGAACCAACACTTTACATATTGCGTTGATATTTTTGTTCAGTGTAAATAAATAAACCAAATCTGCTTCCCAAGCAGTTCAGACAGCCAGACAGGTTCCCCCCTCTGTTGCATCAAATGGTCCATGACAAAGCGTTAGTTAAAAATTCATATCATGTGTAAAAAAGAGACCTGGGTCATACAGTCCATGTATTGAATACATATTTCATGCAGTCTTTGCAAACTAAGTTGTGATTAACATACCGCGGGTTATATATAACTCTGGGCAGGCTTGTACCAGCAGCAGCAAAGTGGATGCTTCAAAACTGTTATTTCATTTATTCGCCAATTTTGATCGGGTGTTTAAATCTTACACGGCCTTCACGGGTCACGGTCCCAACACTGATTATTAATGTCTAGACTAAACTAGCCAGGGGTGTTTCAATGTGTTTATTACCACGTAGACCTACTTATCAATGTAGGACACATACAGGCACACACACACACACACACACACACAAATAACCCCCCCACAAACACTCATCAAGGGAATAACAAGAACAGAACACTGTGGATTTCCACCTTGTTGTTTCTCGTGACAACCTTTCAACTGTCATTTTAAAAATCTAATTTCTCACTTGTCACCATCTGAAGTACAGCGCTTTGATTTCAGAGCCTGGACATTACTAAGAGGGCTGTTGCCAGGAGCACCTCAGAGCCACACTGCACTGGTGCTACTGTTCATATGTATTCATTTATTCAGTCTGTTGCCCAGAGCACAAGTGGATTGCTCAATTGACAATTTGATGAGATTGGGGATGGTGGCTTTTCTCATTGACATTGTAACGGCCTTCTACTCCAACCTTTATATCAAAGAGCAAAGAGAGCTCTGACAAATAACAAGATACAGGTTCTTTGATTTGGAATGTACAGGAAAGTTGCAAAGTAGGGATGAACCCCAACAAACATGGGTTTCATCAAGAGTGGCTCAGAGTCTCTGGCATAGCTGGACAACTGAACTATTGTCCTTCATTTGCACTCTGCATAGTGAACAGGGACAGTTGACACAGTGACTCAACTCCCATGTCCCTCAGAACTGACAGTAAGAGACAAGACCCTCATGAAAAAAACATTATAAGGAAAAGAGGAGAACAAAAAGAGGGCAGAGCAGTGAGCGGTATCACAGGGAATGTTAGAGACATCAATTACTTCAGTATAGCCATGTCTGAACCTCTATCACACTAAGGTGTCTATAATGAGGAGAAGGAGAGATGGGGGGGAGAGGTAGAGAGTGAGAGGGGGAGAGGTAGAGAGAATGAGAGAGATGAAGAAAGAGAGGGGGGTGGAGGGAGAGAAAGAGGGAGGGAGGGAAAGAGGGTGGGAGAGAAACAGCGATAGAGGTAGATAAAAATAGACAAAGAAAGAGAGGGGGGCATCAGAAAGAGATCTGGACAATGATCAATGCAATCAGCGGGTCTGGCTTTTTAATATGGGAACTGTATCCAGGCAACGGCTAGCAAGAAGCAAAAAGTAATCAAAGTAAACAAGTAGAGGCTGATTGTTTATAAAGAAACCAATGTCTCAATTTTTACTCGACCGTCTCAAAGTGCCGTGGGAGCTGTTTTGATGTGAATTTGCTGTTAAACATCTTAAAATCACGTTATGAAAGAGACTGGCCACACAAATTCCTGTGTCTCTCCAGAGATAAAGAAGCAAAGCGAGAGGATTTACCGCCCACCTGATCTCGCCTGCCTTCAGTGATTGAGGACATGTATTTCCATTGTTAAAACGGTCACTCGGCTATCTTGTCAATATAATAGATAATCTTTGGTCTCTCCTAGTTGCCATTGTTGTTAGCGTAGCATAGTGTCCTGTGGACCCACAGGAAGAAGGCAATATATTGTTTCGCAATAAACTCAGGCAGCTGATTCCTCTGCAGTTATCCATCAATCAGTGAATTGAACCAGAAGAATTGAACCAGCAGGAGATGTTAAATGAGCTTTCAAGGAAGTGAGAAGAGAATTGGCCACTTGCCAGGAAACGATTAAGAGTGATTATGAGAACGCAATGGATTTCCTCATTGACTGATGAGTGGGCTGATCTCTTTGAACAGTACTTAAAGTGGAACTGACAGCATTTTAGCGAGATGAAATCTTATTAAAATCTGTTCATATACACCCCCAGAAAGAATGACACGTTTTAAAACATGTTCTGATAAGCAAGCACTTAAATATGGTCATTTTCACATTTTCATAAATTCTTAAAATGTTTGGGAATGATGTTAAGTAAGGCATTTGTGAAAATTCTATAGCAATATAGAGGCGGCAGGTAGCCTAGTGGTTAGAGTGTTGGACTAGTAACCAAAAGGTTGCAAGATCAAATCCCAGAGCTGACAAGATAAAAATCTGTTGTTCTGCCCCTGAACAAGGCAGTTAACCCACTGTTCCTAGGCCGTCGTTGAAAGTAAGTGACTGACTTGCCTAGTTAAATAAAGGTTAAAAAAAATATATATAGAGTGGGAAAGCAGATGTGCATTTGGACAATTAATAGGCAGTAAATAAAACATCTGTCTTGACCAGAGTCTACACAGACTGGTGTGCTATAGCTAATCAGAGCTACAGTAGGCCTTTATACAGGCCTGCCATCATTCACTTTAAACTGGACTGTGTGTTTACAGGCAGTTGCAAAAGTGTGACATTAGAACACATTTGCTAAAAGCCACAAAATACACCTGAATGGATTTCTGCAGATATATACATACCACAGGATTCCTCTTACATTTGGGAACTTCACAATCCTATTGATCAAACAACCCTGAAATGTAGGCTCTCTCTCCCACAGTTATGCACATCAACAACAACAAGATCAACAACTAATGCTAGCCAGAGCAAGATGAGCTAAAATCTAACGAAGGAACATTAGATAAACCCTCTCAAACCTTTTCAGCTAGTTGGCCGTCAAAATTGCACTGATAAACGTCCTTCTGCAGCTTGCCTGCCAATGCATGCTTGTCCCAACCAAGCACCCAAGCTAACTGGCTAAAGTTGGCTAGCTTGCTAGCTAGCTACTTCCAGATACAAATGAGAGAATACCTCACTCTGACCATTTTACTCACCCTAGCAGAGCTGGTTAGGCTGTTTTCATGTTAGAGCGTTCGTGATTAACTATTACTTTTTTGCCTACGTTTACTGAAACCGGTCATATTCAGCAGGTGTTGCACGTTCGTAAATTCATCCGTTTTTCTGCGCTCTGGCATACTCAGACGAGAGTGCTCTGAAATCGGAGTAGAGCCAGAGTGAATTTACGAACACAAGCGATATGCTAACTGGATAACAATCATTCAAGTTCTTGCTAGCTAACCAAATAACACCTGCATCTCTAGCTATGTAGAGCCACCAAAAAACGAAGGGAAAAAGTCAGTCACTCACCCACTCCTCCAATTAAATTACATCCTTCTAGCAGCTAGCTAGCTATCTAGCTAACATTAGGCTCCATGTTTTTAGCTTGCTATATAAATAGATACGCTAGCCTATTAGCCACGTTATGAGTGTGATCATTGACCTTGCTAGTTTCATTGTATTGACATTCCCAGCCTTAGTTACATTAGTCTGTATTTGCCCAAAATATTGAGTCATTGAAAAGTGCACCTCAAATGGAGGCAGTAATCAATGCACTAGGCCACCTTCCAGAGACACCTGAAACCCCACCTCTTTAAGGAATACCTGGGATAGGATAAAGTCATCCTTCTACCCCCCCCCCCCCAAAAAAAAGATATAGATGTACTATTGTAAAGTGGTTGTTCCACTGGATATCATAAGGTGAATGCACCAATTTGTAAGTCGCTCTGGATAAGAGCGTCTGCTAAATGACGTAAATGTAAATGTAAAATGTGATTTATAACCTGATAGCAATATTTTTTGGACTACCAAGAAATGTATTGGTGGATTATATTAAATCATGCATTGAACTGCATCCATCTATTCTGCCAACAATTCCTTTGTGTACATCATGGAACGTTGAATCTAATATAACCTATTTTTAAAACCTCTTATATAGTTGGTTTTGTAGCATAAACTCAGAATTTGATGTTTTGACTGATATTATGATTGTATGTTTGTTTCATATCTATAAAGTAGTTAAAACGCTGTCAGTTCCACTTTAACCTACACACTCACATGTGTACACACAGTCTCTCTCTCTCTCCCATGTAAACACCTGTTGCATGATCAGTGTTGCACTGTGCTGGCTAAATCATTGAGGGTCATCTGGCTGTACTCCAGAGGCTGTGAGTGTTCAGTGTGCCCCCAGGGAGTTTTAGCCCAGCCAGCCCATATAGGCCAAATGCTCCAACCACACTGAGCCCAAATGGCACCCTATGATCTTTATAGTGCACTGCTTTTCCACTCCCCTATACGTCAAAAGTAGTGCACTCTCGGGGTGCCATTTTGGACGCACCCTGGGAGATATGAGGAGACCACACAACCCTAACCGGCTTACACTGAGGGATGGGTTAAACTCATTGGCTCCAACAGATCAGTTGCCAGCTATGCTTCACTGTCCACTATGCCTCCCTCTCTCCAGTTTGACTTTCTAGCTGACTGTGCAACTTTTCGTCTCCTTTTTCTCGCTCTCGATCTTGCTCAGTCCCACACACACACACACACACACACACACACACACACACACACACACACACACACACACACACACACACACACGCACTCTCTCTCCATCTCCATACACATACATTCATCCTCACCCCCTTCCCACACAAACACCCCCTCACACATAGTCAGGTGTGTTGACATTCTGTTTATGTTCATGTCTCAGTGATTTGATTAGTTCCCTCCTTCGTTCTTCCCACACGTCATTACAGCAGTCAAATCAACTTCATGCCTCAATTGAACATCTACCATCTACACAGTACATAGAGTACACAGCAGAATACAGCAATCTCCCCTCCAGAACCATTACAACATCAAATATTTACAAAAGCATCTCCCAGAGGAGCCCTGCGATTGATGGATCAATATGAATAACCGGACAGTAAGCAATAAATACTCAAGGGGAATATTTGTCCATCTCGATTGCCGCGGGCTCAAATTGAAAAGGTGAATAGAAAAGAGAAGGGACAGATCAAATGTTCTATTCAACCTAACACACACACACCCAAAGAGACAGGCACACAGGATTCAGAGCGTGAAACTAGACACACACACACACACACACATCTCACAGACACAAAGACAGAGAAACACACTCGCACACACACACACTCACAGACACAAAGACAGAGAAACACACTCGCACACACACACACACTCCCTCTCCCGCATCTCCACAATGAGAGACCAGACACATCAACACAACAAATGGAGGTTCAAGTTGGGGCATGTTTGTCCCTACATGAGACATTGTTAGTGACAGAAAACCAAATCTGTTCTGGCTTTTACATGAAACCGTAATGAAAGAACAGGACATTTTGGCATGTCTGTCTACAGTACATTGGGCCGTCCACTCATGTCTGTCTGAAGTTATGGGTTGCTGCCCCAACTCTTTCTTTTTGGTTTTCCTGGAGCACAGTGATGTCCCAATACAAGGCTGATGATTCCCTGCTGCTTACGAAGAGAAAAGTTGTTGGAATGAAAATGAACCTGAAACTCAAATGAGCCGAGCTGATAATTAATAATTTCAGAGCTATACATTTACATTTACGTCATTTAGCAGACGCTCTTATCAAGAGCGACTTACAAATTGGTGCATTCACCTTATGATATCCAGTGGAACAACCACTTTACAATAGTACATCTATATCTTTTGGGGGGGTAGAAGGATTACTTTATCCTATCCCAGGTATTCCTTATACAAAATGTCCCTTATGTCATCTTCTTAGTTTTACAACCCCTCTCTCTTCTTTCTCTGTCCCTCTCATTCCCTCTTCCTCCTTCCCTCTTTACCTCTCTCTCCCACTCTCCCTTTATTCCTCCCCTCCCTCTCTCTCCCCCTTCTACTACAGACAGTAACTTTGTCCTGGGTAACGCCCAGGTACAGTCCCTCTACCCCATCGTCTACTGTTCTGATGGCTTCTGTGAGCTGACCGGCTACGCCCGCGCCGAACTGATGCAGAAGAGCTGCGCATGTCATTTCCTGTACGGGCCGGAGACCAGCGACCAGCTGACGGCGAAGATCCAGGGGGCATTGGACGACAGGGGGGAATTTAAGAGTGAGCTGGTGTTCTACAAGAAGGGAGGTGAGAGACTCAGAGACAGGGGGTTCCCCTAGGGCTCTGGTCAAAACTAGTGCACTATATAGGGAATATTGGGCCATTTCAGACACATCCAGAGAGACCGCGCTGGTGTTCTACAGACTCAAGCCTCGTTTATATCTGGTGCTAACATGCGTCCTTTGTCCTGATCTTATCCACATTATGATTGTGCCCACATTGTAGCCGTTGCATCTACACATGGTAGTAAAATGTGTCTCTTATCTGGCCACTGTGTCCGCATTGTGACCAGATATCATTGTTCCTCCATGTATGCAAATTATATGACAGATATTCCTTCAAAATAATATGTATTTATTTATTTTAAGATACATATTGATGCCATAAGTCAATGGTGACACCTGTCAATGATTTGGAATAATGATGATTTAAATGGTTTCACTGTCCAGATCCGTCTACACTTGTAAGATATCCAGGCAGAATGCATCTGATTACCTCTAGAGGTGGTCAGGAAGACCTGATGGCAACCAGATCACAATGTGTCTTTTAATCATCTAAACCTGCCTACAAATGTGGGCATAAATCAAAATGTGGATCAGGAAAAAAAGACGCAAGTTAAAACCAGGTATAAACGGGGCTTAAGTTTTTTAATCCTCACTGTCTAATAAATCACTTTGTGTATTTATTTCCAAGTACATTTTTTCATCATTTATTTCCCTGAGCCTTCATTTTGCCATTGAAATGCTCAGTCTCATCGTTTGGGCGTGGTGATACAAATTTAAATATATTTACACTACAGTTCAAAAGTTTGGGGTCACTTAGAAATGTCCTTGATTTTGAAAGAAAAGCTAATTTTTTGTCCATTAAAATAACATCAAATTGATCAGAAATACAATGTTAATGTTGTAAATGACTATTGTAGCTGGAAACAGCAGATTTTTTATGGAATATCTACATAGGCGTACAGAGGCCCATTGTCAGCAACCATCACTCCTGTGTTCCAATGGCACATTGTGTTAACTAATCCAAGTTTATCATTTTAAAATGCTAATTGATCATTAGAAAACCCTTTATGTTGGCACAGCTGTAAACTGTTGTTCTGATTAAAGAAGCAATAAAACTGGCCTTCTTTAGACTAGTTGAGTATCTGGAGCATCAGCATTTCTGGGTTCGATTACAGGCTCAAAATGGCCATAAACAAACTACTTTCTTCTGAAACTCATCAGTCTATTCTTGTTCTGAGAAATGAAGGCTATTCCATGCAAGAAATTGCCAAGAAACGGAAGATCTCGTACAATGCTGTGTACTACTCCCTTCACAGAACAGTGCAAACTGACTCTAACCAAAATAGAAAGAGGAGTGGGAGGCCATGGTGCACAACTGAGACAGAGGACAAGTACATTAGAGTGTCTAGTTTGAGAAACAGATGCCTCACAAGTCCTCAATTGGCAGCTTCATTAAATAGTACCCGCAAAACACCAGTCTCAACGTCAACAGTGAAGAGGCAACTCCGGGATGCTGGCCTAAGTGACCCCAAACTTTTGAACGGTAGTGTACATACACAGCCCTGATTGACAGATAAGATCGTCTAGACCAGTGGTTCTCAATCCTGGTCCCAGGGAAAAATGTGCAACCCTTTGGGTCCCCTGGACTAGGATTGAGAACCAGTGGTCTAGACTAAAACCTACCCTGCTTACCCCTTCAAAGTAGCCGGATACAGTGCATTCGGAAAATATTCTGACCCCTTGACTTTTTCCAGATTTTATTAAGTTACAGCCTTATTCTAATATTACAGCCTTATTCTAATATTTGTCATTATGGGGTATAGTGTGTAGATTGATGAGGATTTATTTAAAAAATATATATACATATTTTTTTTAAATAAATCCTCATCAATCTACACACTATACCCCATAATGACAAATCATTCTTAAATGGAAGAAGTTTGGAACCACCAAGACTCTTCCTAGAGCTGGCCGCCCGGCCAAACTGAGCAATCAGAGGAGAATGGCCTTGGTCAGGGAGGTGACCAAGAACCCAATGGTCACTCTGACAGAGATCCAGAGTTCCTATGTGGAGATGGGAGAACCTTCCAGAAGGACAACCATCTCTGCAGCACTCCACCAATCAGGCCAGACGGAAGCCACTCCTCCAGTAAAAGGCACATGACAGCTCGCTTGGAGTTTGCAAAATGACACTTAAAGGACTCTCAGACCATGAGAAACAAGGTTCTCTGGTCTGATGAAACCAAGATTGAACTCTTTGGCCTGAATACCAAGCGTCATATCTGGAGGAAACCTGGCACCATCCCTACGGTGAAGCATGGTGGTGGTAGCATCATGCTGTGGGGATGTTTTTCATGGGCAGTGACTTGCAGAATAGTCAGGATCGAGGGAAAGATGAACAAAGTACAGAGAGATCCTTGGTGAAAATCTGCTCCAGAGTGCTCAGGACCTCAGACTGGGGCGAAAGTTCACCTTCCAACAGGATAACGACCCTAAGCACATAGCCAAGACAACGCAGGAGTGGCTTCGGGACAAGTCTCTGAATGTCCTTGAGTGACCCAGCCAGAGCCCGGACTTGAATCCGATCTAACATCTCTGGAGAGACCTAAAAATCGCTTTGCAGCGATGCTCCCCATCCAACCTGGCAGAGCTTGAGAGGATCTGCAGAGAAGAATGGGAGAAACTCCCCAAATATAGGTGTGCCAAGCTTGTAACGTCATACCCACGAAGACTCGAGGCTGTGATCACTGCCAAAGGTGCTTCAACAAAGTACAGAGTAAAGGGTCTGAATTCTTATGTAAATGTGATATTTCAGTTTTATATATATATATATATATATATAGTACCAGTCAGAAGTTTGGACACACTTACTCATACAATGTATAAAATAGTAAAAATAAAGAAAAATCCTGGAATGAGTAGGTGTGTTTTTTTGTTGCCACATCTGTACATTTGCCAAATTTTCTAAAAACCTGTTTTGTTTTGTCATTATGGGGTATTGTGTGTAGATTGATGAGGAAAAAAATATATTTAATACATTTTAGAATAAGGCTGTAACGTAACAAAATTTGGAAAAAGCCAAGGGGTCTGAATACTTTCCAAATGCACTGTACATATGCAAATAAAATATGACTGGTTATTTGGTCAGAATAATCAGATTGTGATGTCATGCTGTGGGCCAAAAAGTCCGTCCCAACTGAACAGGCTGAAATTACTGCAATTATTTTCAAAAAGCTTACACTTACACTAAATTGGCATTATCATACTTTTTTTAATTTCAACGTGTTATTTCGACCTCATAGTGTGGAAATATAATGTCAAAATATATATATATAATTTTGGACTGTACTGCCCCTTTAAATCTGGAATCCTTAATGGTGAAACAGCTATGTCCGTTTGCAATATTACAACAACAAAGATGTTATTGCAAGCAATGAAAACTGTTTTTTCCTCTCGTACATCATTTGACGCACTACAGAAGAGCACAATATATACGGTATATATATTTTACCATGCTACAAAACGCTCCTCAGATCGGCAACAACAACAACAACGGTGGTGGGGTGGCCAATGGCACTGTTTCCCCCTACTGCATATTCCATCTTTAACCTTTTACTGCAGTGGGCTAAATCAGGGTCACACAGAGTGTCTCTTGTTAGTCTTAAACAAATCTACTTTCAAACAAAATATACACCTCACACACATGGTTATGGGCTTAAAGAAAGAAGAACACCTTGACAGATATAGAGTTGATATTTATTACATTTGGAGTTTGCATCGCAATGTCACACTTTATATACATCACAGAAGACTGAAATAGAACAAACCCGTTTGATATTGAAAGAAAATGATAATACATATGAATAACATGGCACCCATGAGGCCACAAGAAGGTGATTTTCTTCGGGACCCTGTTTTGTGTAGTGCACTACTTTTGATCAGGGCCTGAGTGGGGCTCTGGTCAAAAGTAGTGCACTACAATAATAGGGAATAGGGGGCCATTTCAGACTCGTACAGAGAGACCCAGCTGGTGTTCTACAAGAAAGGAGGTGAGAGACAGTCAGTCACACCCTAGTAACCCACCTGGGCTTATTATAGCCTCTTGAGAATGAACCAGAGGCTAGGTGTAAATGAGGCGTGTGTGTGTGTGTGTGTGTGTGTGTGTGTGTGTGTGTGTGTGTGTGTGTGTGTGTGTGTGTGTGTGTGTGTGTGTGTGTGTGTGTGTGTGTGTGTGTGTGTGTGTGTGAGAGCAGGATAGATAGATAGATAGATGGATGGATGGATGGATGGATGGATGGATGATATGTCTTATTTAGAGGGTAAAGAAAGTTGTCACTGACGACTCAGGGAAAGAAGACAAATCAACAACTGATATCGGGTATCAATAAATCTATGGTTCGATTGATGAGAGCGAACAGTTGAATCAGCGTTGTTTACGCGTCATTTCAACAACAAAAAATCAATCTGAGGACATTGATTCAATGTGTAAAACTGATTGGATTTGCAAAATGTCATCAACGTAAGGGAAATATTTTGTGCCAATTTCTTACCTAAATCCAATAACATGGTGACATTTTTTGTTGAATTCACATTAGTTGAATTTAAATCAAAACTAGATGTTGAACTGACATCTGTGCCCAGTAGGAGAGATTGATGAGACGGATAGAGGCAACAAGGAACTGGTCCATAGGAGAGATAATATTTGACGAGAAGGACAAAACTGACATTGAAGAGAAGACCAAGTGGTTTTAGACGAGAAAGGTAGAAGGCTAGCTTGGCTGGAGAGAGGGCTAGACGGATGCTATTGGAAGATATAAGCCTTAAAACAAAGAGAAGCACAGCAAAAAGACAAATTAAAAGTTCATTCAAGCATTACTGGCCCTGCATATGATTAAATTTGCATTTTACAGCCTTCTGGGGCAGGGAAAGAAAATAGACGCATTTAGTAAACTTTTGTGAGTTCCGTCATCAAGGCCTGGGACTGAAAGCGGTTAAAGATGATGAGATCATTAAAAAACAGAAGAAGCGTTTGTATGTGTGTGTTTGTGAGAATGTGTGTGTGTGTGTGTACATGTGTGTGACAGTGTATGCTTGTGTTCTCACATCCCTCCTGTATCCCCATGTATGAACACAACACAACCTGAGCCTTCAGAACAGTTCAAGGGTTATTAAAGACATGCTCCGGAACTTTGGTGACTAGTACATCTTAGTCAAACCTCTCACTTTGGGCTGGATGTGTCAATGTGTAGTTCATACATGCATAATCTATAAGCAGAATTACTGTCTTACCTCAATTAGCCACGGAATTCCTAGTTTGAAAGCAACTGTTTTATGGAAGCTGTGCAGCCCCATTTTTCCCTACACGTGGGCCAGCCCCACAGCAATTTTAATTTCAGACAATGAGCGTCAGCCCCTCGCCATTTGAGTGACAACTAGCAAGATGCACACTCAGCAGAGAGAGAGAAAGCAATGACGCGGTGCACATATTGTATCTGCACATATCTGACATAGTATGCCATTTTTGGGGACCACTTTTGGCTCGTGAAGCTACTTTCAGAACTACTGACCCCCCCTCCCAAAAAATACAAAAGTACCAGAGAATCTCTTTAAGCCTTGTCCCCCATCCTTTAGTTCATGTCCATATTCAAACAGTGTGTTGAACGCCGTGTAATCCAGCTTTCATCTAAATATACACCCAACTGGGACAAAGAGAACACACTGTTAACCATAACAGCCGTGTAATAGGACTCTATTACTCTCTATGAATGTGAGGCTGTTTTATCCTGATCGTATCCACAACATGTCCACCACCATGTCACACTGTCATATGACTTTGTCAAGCTTGTTTTTGATGTTCCAGTTGCAGCACCGAAAGACAGGTGGAGTGGTATGAAATATATACAAATACAAGATAATGAATCTTTGCAGATAAAAATGTATGGAAGTTGCCACCTGTAATCTGACTTCAACTGTGAATACACTCTAAATAAGAACTTCGGAAAACAAATGAATTGGGTACAAATGCATTGGCTATGGTGCACGCAATGTGTTTCGACTGTATCTGTCCTCTTCAGGCAGTTGAGGCACTGAAAGGTCTGACATGGGTATTTGACTTGTTCAAATCAACAAAGACACAGATTCATGATGGCTGTTAAGTGTTGCTGAACGCATTTGATCAAAAACCCTCACATTCACTTAGTGAGATATCAAATCATGGTACACGTGGATGTGTTGTGAGCCAGTTGGTTTTGTAGTGTAGGTACCAGCTGTGTTAGATTCGAAGAGAATAGTTATTCCCTGTGGTTTTAGTCCGTAGAGGATGTAATCGGTGTATGGACAGCTGTGTGCTTCAGGCAGGCCTGCTTCTCATCCATGCTGAACGTTGTGGTGATCAATATTCTCTCTGTGCTTATCATAACAGGTTGGATATTGCCTGCCGGCATATTCATGCTCCTTCATTGATGGAGATTGATTAGTCAAATTAAATAGTATTAATCTTCATCTTCTTCATCGTCATCATCATCACCACCTGTTTTTAACCACAGCTTTCAGACAATGTCAAACCCTTCACCTTGGCTGAGAGTTGGGTGTATTGAGTGTTATCGTGATCTGTAGTTGTGTCACAGTGTGAGGAGAGCGACTCACAGACCTGTATGACCTGGCACAGTCACGTCTCACATCAGACCTCTACATATTATCTCTTCTATCACTCTGCTTCCTGCCTGCCAGACACCTGGGAGGACATAGCATGCCACACATCTCTCACTGCCAGGCACAACACGCCATACAGTATGGTAAAGAAAGAATGCTTGAAGTGCTGTGTGGATGTACATGAATACAGTATGGATGATGTCAATTGAATAGAGAACAGCAAACTATTTCTCCGGTCTCAGATAAAGCTGTACATTTGTTTGTTTTTTTAGCTTCATTGTTTTCATGCCAAACTCATTTCACTTTCTGAATTGACCAAATTAGAGCTACGCTTCCTGAAATGAAAAAGCTTTTATGCAATAAAGACATCCTGCATTCATCTGTCTCTATCTCATCAGTAATAACTGTCTAATAGAGGAGCTCTGGGACTCAGGGTGCAGAATGTAAGGCACACACACTAACACTACACATGAAGTGAGGTAGTGAGATGTTGTTTTCTGGGTTTTGATGATATTGTATCATATTGGGACTAGAGCATTCAGTGTAAATAGCTTTTCTTTATTTCCAATTTAAATCAACATCTTTACTGGGTTTTATAGGGAGGCAGTGGGATGGCAGAAGCTTTTCAAATCTCTGTAGACAGCTGGAGATGAGCTGATTAGCTAGGGGAATGGAGTGTGTATTAAAATGGTGTGTGTGTACATCATTATCAGTATCATCCTTACATGTATCTGTTTTTGTACCAATCTGCCACTAGAAAAATGTAACTGATTCACTGTGTCTCTGATCTCTGTCTCTCTGTGTTCCAGGTACCCAGTTCTGGTGTCTGCTGGACATCGTGCCAATTAAGAATGAGAAGGGAGAGGTGGTGCTGTTTCTGGTGTCCCACAAGGACATCACTGATAACAAGAAAGACCAGGACCCAGAGCAAGGCCCAGAGACTGGTGAGTTACCCTGGGTTAAACCAGGACCCAGAGCAAGGCCCAGAGACTGGTGAGTTACCCTGGGTTAAACCAGGACCCAGAGCAAGGCCCAGAGACTGGTGAGTTACCCTGGTTAAACCAGGACCCAGAGCAAGGCCCAGAGACTGGTGAGTTACCCTGGGTTAAACCAGGACCCAGAGCAAGGCCCAGAGACTGGTGAGTTACCCTGGGCTAGACCAGGACCCAGATAGACCAGGACCCAGAGCAATTCCTAGAGACTGGTGAGTTACCCTGGGTACCAGGACCCAGAGCAAGGCCCAGAGACTGGTGAGTCACCCTGGGTTAGAAGCTGAATTAACCTGTGTTAGAGACTGGTGAGTTAAAATTGGTGTGGAGGCGGATTTAAACTGGGTTAGACTCTGAATTAACTTGGTTTATAATCTGAGTTAACATGGGTTAAAGTCAGAATTAACCTGTGTTAGAGTTAGACTAAACTTGGGTTAACTTGGGAGGGAGTAGAGACGAGATAGAGAGCGAGAGAAAGAAAACAGAGAGCGAGAGAAAGACAATGAAAGAGAGAGATACAGATTGAGAAACAAAAAGAGAGACAGGGAAAGAGAGAAAATTGGACAATCTCCCTCTCTGCCACTGTCTGTGACTGTTATAATGCATATCTTATTCGGCTACAGACCCAGACACCACACAGGGATATTACATCTTTAAACAAAGCTAGGCGAATTATAGAGTGGAATGACACCATGGGAGATTGATAGAGTAGACAAATAGCCATGGAGGAAGGGATAAAGAGAGGGACGGAGGAAGGGATGGAGAGAGGGACGGAGGAAGGGATGGAGAGAGGGACAGAGGAAGGGATGGAGAGAGGGACGGAGGAAGGCATAGAGAGAGGGATGGAGGAAGGGATAGAGAGAGGGATGGAAAGAGGGATAGAGAGAGAGGAAGGGATAGAGAGAGGGACGGAGGAAGGGATAGAGAGATGGATAAAGAGCGGGATAGAGAGAGGGATGGAGGAAGGGATAGAGAGAGGGATGGAGTGAGGGATAAAGAGATGGACGGAGGAAGGGATAAAGAGAGGGATGGAGGAAGGGATAGAGAGAGGGATGGAGGAAGGGATAGAGAGAGGGATGGAAAGAGGGATAGAGAGAGAGGAAGGGATAGAGAGAGGGACGGAGGAAGGGATGGAGAGAGGGATAAAGAGAGGGATAAAGAGAGGGATAAAGAGAGGGATAAAGAGAGGGATGGAGGAATAGATAGAGAGAGGGATAGAGAGAGGGATAGAGAGAGGGATGGAGGAAGGGATAGAGAGAGGGATGGAGGAAGGGATAGAGAGAGGGATGGAGGGAGGGAGGGATAGAGAGAGAGGAAGGGATAGAGAAGGATGGAGGAAGGGATAGAGAGGGACGGAGGAAGGGATGGAGAGAGGGATGGAGGAAGGGATAAAGAGAGGGATGGAGGAAGGGATGGAGAGAGGGATGGAGGAAGGGATGGAGAGAGGGATAGAGAGAGGGATAGAGAGAGGAATGGAGGAAGGGATAGAGAGAGGGATGGAGGAAGGGATAGAGAGAGGGATGGAGGGAGGGAGGGATAGAGAGAGAGGAAGGGATAGAGAAGGATGGAGGAAGGGATAGAGAGGGACGGAGGAAGGGATGGAGAGAGGGATGGAGGAAGGGATAAAGAGAGGGATGGAGGAAGGGATGGAGAGAGGGATGGAGGAAGGGATGGAGAGAGGGATGGAGGAAGGGATGGAGAGAGGGATGGAGGAAGGGATGGAGAGAGGGATGGAGGAAGGGATGGAGAGAGGGATGGAGGAAGGGATGGAGAGATGGACGGAGGAAGGGATAAAGAGAGGGATGGAGGAAGGGATGGAGAGAGGGATGGAGGAAGGGATGGAGAGAGGGATGGAGGAAGGGATGGAGAGAGGGATGGAGAGAGGGATGGAGGAAGGGATAGAGAGAGGGATAAAGAGAGGGATAAAGAGAGGGATGGAGGAATGGATAGAGAGAGAGGGCTAGAGAGAGGGACGGAGGAAGGGATGGAGAGAGGGATAAAGAGAGGGATAAAGAGAGGGATGGAGGAATGGATAGAGAGAGGGATGGAGGAATGATAGAGAGACGGATAAAGAGAGGGATAGAGAGAGGGATGGAGAGAGGGATAGAGAGAGAGGGAGGGATAGAGAGAGGGACGGAGGGAGGGATGGAGAGAGGGATAAAGAGAGGGATAAAGAGAGGGATGGAGGAATGGATAGAGAGAGGGATGGAGGAATGATAGAGGGACGGATAAAGAGAGGGATAGAAAGAGGGATGGAGGAAGGGATAGAGAGAGGGATGGAGGAAGGGATGGAGAGAGGGATAGAGAGAGAGGAAGGGATAGAGAGAGGGATGGATGGAGGGATAGAGAGAGGGAGGGATAGAGAGAGGGATGGAGGGAGGGATAGAGAGAGGGATGGAGGGAGGGATAGAGGGAGGGATAGAGAGAGGGATGGAGGAAGGGATAGAGAGAGGGATAAAGAGAGGGATAAAGAGAGGGATAGAGGAATGGATAGAGAGAGGGACAGAGGAAGGGATGGAGAGAGGGACGGAGGAAGGGATGGAGAGAGGGACGGAGGAAGGGATAAAGAGAGGGATGGAGGAAGGGATAAAGAGAGGGATGGAGGAAGGGATGGAGGAAGGGATGGAGAGAGGGATGGAGGAAGGGATGGAGAGAGGGATAGAGAGAGAGGGAGGGATAGAGAGAGGGACGGAGGGAGGGATGGAGAGAGGGATAAAGAGAGGGATAAAGAGAGGGATGGAGGAATGGATAGAGAGAGGGATGGAGGAATGATAGAGGGACGGATAAAGAGAGGGATAAAGAGAGGGATGGAGGAAGGGATAGAGAGAGAGGGAGGGATAGAGAGAGGGATGGAGGGAGGGATAGAGAGAGGGATAGAGGGAGGGATAGAGGGAGGGATAGAGAGAGGGATAGAGAAAGGGATGGAGAAAGAGAGAGAGGTGGTCATGTTTTTTGTTCTGTGATTTTTCACGAAGATGTAATGACTGTAACCTTTAAAGAGCATACAAGTGTTACACTGTTATAAGAATGAGTGTGTAACACTGGAGGGAGGGAGGGAGACTTGGTTATTCTGTCTGCTTGGTTTAACTCTGAAAATAGTTTTGACATTTCCATACCTTCCCTATCGACTACTCTAGGGAATGAGAACATTAAATTTTGTGTGGTCCCTCGTGGCCGGACAGGTGTCCTCAGGGCCGGCTCCAGGCATAAGCGACATAAGCGGTCGCTTAGGGCCTCTGGCAAGTTTCAGCTTGGAACTCAGTTGGGGTCTCAACTTACTGTTGAGAATTAGAATAGTAGAATACACAAGGTGTATACACAAAGTTCGAAATTTGATTGTGCTTCAGCAGTTTTTCTCTTGTCATGTCAGTCACTGACAGTCACTCAATGGTAAGTTAGTCTTGCCAGCTATCTAAACTTGTAGTAATCATGGCCGAATACCGTGCCCAGGGGCCTTGGCCTCCAGGGAGCCCCCATTGATTTTGTTAGTCACTCTCACTCACATATCATTAACGTGGCATAAGTCTCGGCAACATTTTTAGAATTGCAGGAAGTTAGCTTTAAAACTGCAAAAATGTCTCTACACCCCATGGTAAAATGTGTAGAATTTCAGGAAATTAGCTTTAAAACTGCAAAAATGTCTCTACACCCCATGGTAAAATGTGTAGAATTGCAGGAAATTAACTTTAAATTAATTGTTATTCTCCGCCGTCAACAAGGGGGCTACTAAAATGTTTTGCCCGTGAGGTGGTTGGGGGCCCAACACCAAATCTCGCTTAGAGCCCCCAAAAGTCCTGGCAGTGTTTTCACACCTACACACTCTATTGTTGTCTGCCCTTTAACAAATCAGACAGAAGTGTAAAAAAATAAAATGCTCTCTGTCTCTGTCTCTCAGTTCCCCATCCCCCACTCTCTGTCATCTTTACTGATGAGTCATTCAGTTACATCCTTGTAGACTCACCTCTGGCCCTATACACTGTAAAGGTGTCTCATTAAAAGTGGTGCCAAGATACACCTGGCTCGAGGAAGGGGGAATAGAAACAGTTTCCTTTCCTACGTTTGGATTTCAGAATGTCTGTGTTTGGAACGGGACATTTGAGATGCATCACATTAAAGGCTTTCAAAGAATTTCATTTGTAGGAATATAATTAAAGTGAATTGCGTTGTGTGGATACCTTCGAAGAAAAAAATATGGGGTTATGGACAGAGGGAAAATTAATAGCAGGACAGCGAAAATAATTTGGAAAGAGATTTGGATAATTTGAATCATTGGAAGAGTTAAAAAGATATCTATTTGGTGGAGATGGAGCTATGGTGCAAGTGCATTAAAACAATACACCGCTGAATGTTTTTTAACATTTTATTTAACTAGGCAAGTCAGTTAAGAACAAATTCTTATTTTACATTGACGGCCTACCCCGGCCAAACCCGGACGACGCTGGGCCGCCCTTTGGCGCCGCCCTTTGGGACTCCCGATCACGGCCGGTTGTGATACAGCCCAGGATCGAACCAAGGATTGAACCAGGGTCTGTAATGACACCTCTAGCACTGACATTCAGCGCCTTAAACAACTGCGCCACTCGGGAGCCTAAAATAATGACGTCCATTTTCTCTTTCCACACCCTAAGAACTGAAGTTGCCCCTAACCACTGATACATGATCAGATGTTCCTCCATCTCTTAATGGCTATGGTGAGGATGGGGGCATAAGGCAATCTGATCCTAGATCTGTGGTTAATAAACGTTCCATCTGCACATTACTTTATGTGTCTGTTGTTGTACTCACATGGCTGAGGCAACTCTTTATGTATCTTAATGTTAAACTCTGACCACCTTTGGTGGCATTTTCTAAACGACACATGATAAACACATTTTGGTTTCTAAACTATAAATCCTACACACGCATGCTTGCTATTTAGAAAGTTAAGTACTGTGGGATTCAGATAAAGATATCAGAAACAATGTGACTACTACAGAGCCTGAGATACAGCAAAAAAAATACTGAAATGTACAGGTTTTTATTTAGAATTGTTTGAGGGGTCCCCCCAATTGTCCACATGTTGGAAAATTTGAGATTTGAAAGGTTTGAGAAAATATACTGCTCAAAAAAATAAAGGGAACACTTAAACAACACAATGTAACTCCAAGTCAATCACACTTCTGTGAAATCAAACTGTCCACTTAGGAAGCAACACTGATTGACAATAAATTTCACATGCTGTTGTGCAAATGGAATAGACAACAGGTGGAAATTATAGGCAATTAGCAAGACACCCCCAATAAAGGAGTGGTTCTGCAGGTGGTAACCACAGACCACTTCTCAGTTCCTATGCTTCCTGGCTGATGTTTTGGTCACTTTTGAATGCTGGCGGTGCTTTCACTCTAGTGGTAGCATGAGACGGAGTCTACAACCAACACAAGTGGCTCAGGTAGTGCAGCTCATCCAGGATGGCACATCAATGCGAGCTGTGGCAAGAAGGTTTGCTGTGTCTGTCAGCGTAGTGTCCAGAGCATGGAGGCGCTACCAGGAGACAGGCCAGTATCAAATCAAATCAAATCAAATTTATTTATATAGCCCTTCGTACATCAGCTGAAATCTCAAAGTGCTGTACAGAAACCCAGCCTAAAACCCCAAACAGCAAGCAATGCATGTGAAAGAAGCACGGTGGCTGGGAAAAACTCCCTAGGAAAAACTCCTGAGAAAGGCCAAAAACCTAGGAAGAAACCTAGAGAGGAACCAGGCTATGAGGGGTGGCCAGTCCTCTTCTGGCTGTGCCGGGTGGATATTATAACAGAACATGGTCAAGATGTTAAAATGTTCGTAAATGACCAGCATGGTCAAATAATAATAATCATAGTAATTGTCGAGGGTGCAACAAGCACGTCCGGTGAACAGGTCAGGGTTCCGTAGCCGCAGGCAGAACAGTTGAAACTGGAGCAGCAGCATGGCCAGGTGGACTGGGGACAGCAAGGAGTCATCATGCCAGGTAGTCCTAGGGCTCAGGTCCTCCGAGAGAAAGAAAGAAAGAAAGAGAGAATTAGAGAGAGCATATTTACATTCACACAGGACACCGGATAAGACAAGAGAATACTCCAGATGTAACAGACTGACCCTAGCCCCCCGACACATAAACTACTGCAGCATAAATACTGGAGGCTGAGACAGGAGGGATCAGAAGACACTGTGGCCCCATCCGATGATACCCCCGGACAGGGCCAAACAGGCAGGATATAACCCCACCCACTTTGCCAAAGCACAGCCCCCACACCACTAGAGGGATATCTACAACCACCAACTTACCGTCCGAAGACAAGGCCGAGTATAGCCCACAAAGATGTCCGCCACGGCACAACCCAAGGGGGGGGCGCCAACCCAGACAGGAAGACCACGTCAGTGGTTCAACCTACTCAAGTGACGCACCCCTCCCATGGACGGCATGGAAGAACACCAGTAAGTCAGTGACTCAGCCCCTGTAAAAGGGTTAGAGGCAGAGAATCCCAGTGGGAAGAGGGGAACCGACAAGGCAGAGACAGCAAGGGCGGTTCGTTGCTCCAGCCTTTCCGTTCACCTTCACACTCCTGGGCCAGACTATACTTAATCATAGGACCTACTGAAGAGATAAGTCTTCAGTAAAGACTTAAAGGTTGAGACTGAGTCTGCGTCTCTCACATGGGTAGGCAGACCATTCCATAAAAATGGAGCTCTATAGGAGAAAGCCCTACCTCCAGCCGTTTGCTTAGAAATTCTAGGGACAATTAGGAGGCCTGCGTCTTGTGACCGTAGCGTACGTGTAGGTATGTACGGCAGGACCAAATCGGAAAGATAGGTAGGAGCAAGCCCATGTAATGCTTTGTAGGTTAGCAGTAAAACCTTGAAATCAGCCCTTGCCTTAACAGGAAGCCAGTGTAGGGAAGCAAGCACTGGAGTAATATGATCAAATTTTTTGGTTCTAGTCAGGATTCTAGCAGCCGTATTTAGCACTAACTGAAGTTTGTTTAGTGCTTTATCCGGGTAGCCGGAAAGTAGAGCATTGCAGTAGTCGAGCCTAGAAGTAACAAAAGCATGGATTAATTTTTCTGCGTCATTTTTGGACAGAAAGTTTCTGATTTTTGCAATGTTACGTAGATGGAAAAAAGCTGTCCTTGAAGCAGTCTTGATATGTTCTTCAAAAGAGAGATCAGGGTCCAGAGTAACGCCGAGGTCCTTCACAGTTTTATTTGAGACGACTGTACAACCATCCAGATTAATTGTCAGATTCAACAGAAGATCTCTTTGTTTCTTGGGACCTAGGACAAGCATCTCTGTTTTGTCCGAGTTTAAAAGTAGAAAATTTGCAGCCATCCACTTCCTTATGTCTGAAACACAGGCTTCTAGCGAGAGCAATTTTGGGGCTTCACCATGTTTCATTGAAATGTACAGCTGTGTGTCGTCCGCATAGCAGTGAAATTTAACATTATGTTTTCGAATGACATCCCCAAGAGGTAAAATATATAGTGAAAACAATAGTGGTCCTAGAACGGAACCTTGAGGAACACCGAAATTTACAATTGATTTGTCAGAGGACGAACCATTCACAGAGACAAACTGATATCTTTCCGACAGATAAGATCTAAACCAGGCCAGAACTTGTCCATGTAGACCAATTTGGGTTTCCAATCTCTCCAAAAGAATGTGGTGATCGATGGTATCAAAAGCGGCACTAAGATCTAGGAGCATGAGGACAGATGCAGAGCCTCGGTCTGACGTCATTAAAAGGTCATTTACCACCTTCACAAGTGCAGTCTCAGTGCTATGATGGGGTCTAAAACCAGACTGAAGCGTTTCGTATACATTGTTTGTCTTCAGGAAGGCAGTGAGTTGCTGCGCAACAACTTTTTCTAAAATTTTTGAGAGGAATGGAAGATTCGATATAGGCCGATAGTTTTTTATAATTTCTGGGTCAAGATTCGGCTTTTTCAAGAGAGGCTTTATTACTGCCACTTTTAGTGAGCTTGGTACACATCCGGTGGATAGAGAGCCGTTTATTATGTTCAACATAGGAGGGCCAAGCACAGGAAGCAGCTCTTTCAGTAGTTTAGTTGGAATAGGGTCCAGTATGCAGCTTGAGGGTTTGGAGGCCATGATTATTTTCATCATTGTGTCAAGAGATATAGTACTAAAACACTTTAGTATCTCCCTTGAGCCAAGGTCCTGGCAGAGTTGTGCAGACTCTGGACAATGAAGCCCTGGAGGAATACCCAGATTTAAAGAGGAGTCCGTAATTTGCTTTCTAATGATCATGATCTTTTCCTCAAAAAAGTTCATAAATTTATTACTGCTGAAGTGAAAGCCATCCTCCATTTGCGAATGCTGCTTTTTAGTTAGCTTTGCGACAGTGTCAAAAAGAAATTTCGGATTGTTCTTATTTTCCTCAATTAAGTTGGAAAAATAGGATGATCGTGCAGCAGTGAGGGCTCTTCGATACTGCACGGTACTGTCTTTCCAAGCTAGTCGGAAGACTTCCAGTTTAGTGTGGCGCCATTTCCGTTCCAATTTTCTGGAAGCTTGCTTCAGAGCTCGTGTATTTTCTGTATACCAGGGAGCTAGTTTCTTATGACAGATGTTTTTAATTTTTAGGGGTGCAACTGCATCTAGGGTATTGCGCAAGGTTGAATTGAGTTCCTCGGTTAGGTGGTTAACTGATTCTTGTCCTCTGACGTCCTTGGGTAGGCAGAGGGAGTCTGGAAGGGCATCAAGGAATCTTTGGGTTGTCTGAGAATTTATAGCACGACTTTTAATCTTCCTTGGTTGGGGTCTGAGCAGATTATTTGTCGCAATTGTAAACGCAATAAAATGGTGGTCCGATAATCCAGGATTATGAGGAAAAACATTAAGATCCACAACATTTATTCCATGGGACAAAACTAGGTCCAGAGTATGACTGTGGCAGTGAGTAGGTCCAGAGACATGTTGGACAAAACCCACTGAGTCGATGATGGCTCCGAAAGCCTTTTGGAGTGGGTCTGTGGACTTTTCCATGTGAATGTTAAAGTCACCAAAAATTAGAATATTATCTGCTATGACTACAAGATCCGATAGGAATTCAGGGAACTCAGTAAGGAACACTGCATATGGCCCAGGAGGCCTGTAAACAGTAGCTATAAAAAGTGATTGAGTAGGCTGCATAGATTTCATGACTAGAAGCTCAAAAGACGAAAACGTCATTGTTTTTTTTTTTGTAAATTGAAATTTGCTATCGTAAATGTTAGCAACACCTCCGCCTTTGCCGGATGCACGGGGGGTTTGGTCACTAGTGTAACCAGGGGGTGAGGCCTCATTTAACACAGTAAATTCATCAGGCTTAAGCCATGTTTCAGTCAGGCCAATCACATCAAGATTATGATCAGTGATTAGTTCATTGACTATAACTGCCTTGGAAGTGAGGGATCTAACATTAAGTAACCCAATTTTGAGATGTGAAGGATCACAATCTCTTTCAATAATGGCAGGAATGGAGGAGGTCTTTATACTAGTAAGATTACTGAAGCGAACACCGCCATTTTTAATTTTGCCCAACCAAGATCGAGGCACAGACACGGTCTCAATGGGGAAAGCTGAGCTGACTACGCTAACTGTGCTCGTGGCAGACTCCACTAAGCTGGCAGGCTGGCTAACAGCCTGTTGCCTGGCCTGCACCCTATTTCATTGTGGAGCTAGAGGAGTTAGAGCCCTGTCTATGTTCGTAGATAAGATGAGAGCACCCCTCCAGCTAGGATGGAGTCCGTCACTCCTCAGCAGGCCAGGCTTGGTCCTGTTTGTGGGTGAATCCCAGAAAGAGGGCCAGTTATCTACAAATTCTATCTTTTGGGAGGGGCAGAAAACAGTTTTCATCCAGCGATTGAGTTGTGAGACTCTGCTGTAGAGCTCATCACTCCCCCAGTACATCAGGAAACGTGGAGGAGGCCGTAGGAGGGCAACAACCCAGCAGCAGGACCGCTACCTCCGCCTTTGTGCAAGGAGGAGCAAGAGGAGCACTGCCAGAGCCCTGCAAAATGACCTCCAGCAGGCCACAAATGTGCATGTGTCTGCTCAAACGGTCAGAAACAGACTCCATGAGGGTGGTATGAGGGCCCGACGTCCACAGGTGGGGGTTGTGCTTACAGCCCAACACCGTGCAGGACGTTTGGCATTTGCCAGAGAACACCAAGATTGGCAAATTCGCCACTGGCGCCCTGTGCTCTTCACAGATGAAAGCAGGTTCACACTGAGCACGTGACAGACGTGACAGAGTCTGGAGACGCCGTGGAGAACGTTCTGCTGCCTGCAACATCCTCCAGCATGACCGGTTTGGCGGTGGGTCAGTCATGGTGTGGGGTGACATTTCTTTGGGGGGCCGCACAGCCCTCCATGTGCTCGCCAGAGGTAGCCTGACTGCCATTAGGTACCGAGATGAGATCCTCAGACCCCTTGTGAGACCATATGCTGGTGCGGTTGGCCCTGGGTTCCTCCTAATGCAAGACAATGCTAGACCTCATGTGGCTGGAGTGTGTCAGCAGTTCCTGCAAGAGGAAGACATTTATGCTATGGACTGGCCCGCCCGTTCCCCAGACCTGAATCCAATTGAGCACATCTGGGACATCATGTCTCGCTCCATCCACCAATGCCACGTTGCACCACAGACTGTCCAGGAGTTGGCGGATGCTTTAGTCCAGGTCTGGGAGGAGATCCCTCAGGAGACCATCCGCCACCTCATCAGCAGCATGCCCAGGCGTTGTAGGGAGGTCATACAGGCACGTGGAGGCCACACACACTACTGAGCCTCATTTTGACTTGTTTTAAGGACATTACATCAAATTTGGATCAGCCTGTAGTGTGGTTTTCCACTTTAATTTTGAGTGTGACTCCAAATCCAGACCTCCATGGGTTGATAAATTGGATTTCCATTGATTATTTTTGTGTGATTTTGTTGTCAGCACATTCAACTATGTAAAGATAAAAGTATTTAATAAGATTATTTCATTCATTCAGATCTAGGATGTGTTATTTTAGTGTTCCCTTTATTTTTTTGAGCAGTGTATGTCACCAATTACAGTTCCAAAAGGAATTAAATTGAAAAAATATATAATAATAATAATTCTCAGATATTTTACCTACAGTAATAGTGTCGCTCTAAACATGCACAAATTCCCATTGGAACACAGCCATTTTAAAAGTGTAGAGCTTGTGCAATGTGCCATACCTTCACTTCTCATTTTACAGGAATGATATGAGGAGAAAGCTAAAGTCTCTACCTATCCATTGATGTAAATATATCCTCTGTCTGATTCCCAGTTCATCTACTAGATAGCAGTAGGAGATCACATGACGTCTCTTGGCCACTTGAAAGCAGTTACTTCTAGTTTGGGTAGGGAGTTACTGTGCCAAAATGGCTGAACGGATCTTCAAGCCTATCGTCTTAAAATGACCTTACCAATCAGGGCTTCCAAGTCACGGAGTTTGTTTTTTGGAAATAAGACACAGACAGGTGAATAAACTTCAAACTTCTTATGACATTGCCAGCTGTAAGATTTGAGTTCGATTCCCAAAAAGACAAGGCCTGTGGCTTTCAAACAATATGTCATTTTCTATTTTATGATTAATTGTATTTTTTTGGGGGGGTACACCCCAAAGGGCCCAAAACAACCACTCAGCATTTAACAGGTTAAATGTGTCAAATAAAATAAAAATGTATACAAAATAATTCATTAAATGATTCATGAATTCCACAACCTTCTTCTCTGTCCCCAGATGAGGAAACGGGTCTGGAAGTGCACAAGGTCACCCGTCCCCCAGGCTTCAACACCAACCGCAGACGCAGCCGGGCGGTGCTCTACCACCTGTCTGGACACCTGCAAAAACAGGACAAGAGCAAGATTAAACTCAACAACGTGAGTTTCCCTGTGTCACACACACACACACACGCATGCACACACACATACACACACCAACACTCACAAACACACACACATACAGATGTAGGATATTAATTTGAGCCAGTTTGCTACAGCAGGAAAATAATCCTGCAGCAACAGGAAATGTGAATTATTATGTGGATTATAATTAATGAAAAAAAATGTAGGGGTTGATACATTTTGCATTAGGGCAAATCAAGTCTTACATTTTCAAGTGGAAATTACAAAGTTTAGAAGCCTTTTTAAGCCTTGAATATACTACAAGTTTGCATTTTCTGCTGTCCAGGAAAATTCTCATCAACAAAAGAGTGATCAAATTAAAATCCTACATCTGTACACGCACACACCTTGCCTCGACAGCTAAGTGTCCAACCACATCTCAAGGAGTGCTACAATGACATTGAGTAAGCTTGCTTTGAGGACAATCCTGAACAACCCATAGATGTGGAATAGATTAACCTTGTAGCTCCAGACCAAGCCCATCCAACCCACAGTGTCTTCAGTCCAAACCCAGGGTCAAGTTCACAGGATTTACAATGATAGTCCTGTTGCTGAGTTTTCATTCCAGGATTAAACAGAGTTTTCTGAAATACACCAATAAATAATGTTTACTGAAGGGTACAGATGGGATGAAGGTTGACTGAACAGGTTCTGACTGACTGAGCTGAGCAGGTTCTCCTTGACTTTGGTGAAAATAGCCGTGCGTTCGTATTTCGGTTCATTTAGACATGCAGTCGTTTTCAAAAGAACGACTCCTTTCTATTCTGTTGCATATAACTAGAACTAACCAGAACCTAGAGTTTTTCCTGCTTAGGTCATGTTGTCATGAAAAACTCCAGACCTGAAGTATGTTGTGTAACTAGTACCGTATGTAAGTCCAGTTCTTGACGTGCCTATCTTCCTCCTCACCACTCCAGAACATGTTTGGGGACAAGCCGCCCATCCCAGAGTACAAGGTGGCAGCCATTCAGAAGTCCCGATTCATCCTGCTCCACTACGGGACCTTCAAGGCAGGCTGGGATTGGCTAATCCTGCTGGCTACCTTCTATGTGGCCGTCACGGTGCCCTATAATGTGTGTTTCACTGTGGTGGGGGGGCGGGACGAAGGGAGCTCCGCCCCCCGCAGCCCCCCCAGTGTGAGTGACATCCTAGTGGAGATCCTCTTCATGCTAGGTAAGGAGACAAGGAATAGAGTTTAAAGTTATTCTCACATTATGGTAACAATAATCTAACATTATTTTGACGTTCTAATAATATCTAACATTTTCAATTGCATCTATAAGTCTAGCATTATAACATTATTCCAACACTATTTGAAATCAAATAAAAATCAAAACAAAGGTTATTTGTGGTATACACAGATTAGCAGATGTTAAGGCAGATGCAGCGACTGCTCATCCCTATTTAAAGACTTTATGATTACCTTCCTCTACACAAATACATTAACACACTGTGTGTACTCAAGCCTCCACAGACTCCCCTTGACATTCATTGAGTTGACGTGTGCCTTAATTTCATCCAACACTAATTCTATTGCCTACAGGTACTTAGTACATTCATTGTGGGAGAATACATACAGTCATCTTATTAAATTAAAGTTAATGGTAATGAACACTTATTTGTTCAGCATTTTATTACCGGCCCATGTGGAACACTCTGTTCATCGTCTCTCTCTCTCTCTCTCTCTCTCTCTCTCCTTAGCAGACAGATGGGCATCATAAAAGTTCACTAACTGCAGTGTTAACAATATATCTCTAGTCAAATTATATATGAACCACATGCAATACACCATTTCTCTCAATTGTTTTTAACAAATAAAAAGCCTACGTGAATACATTCTATCCATTTGCAGCCATGTAATTATACAAACCATCTATGGACCATTTCACTTAATTGACCCTTTTAATATAAAAGCCACGTGAGTCAATAAAGCCACGATATCTATAGCAGTGAACTTATACAGTATGAACCATAAAAAATGTGCTATTTGTCTAAGCTATTCATGATTAATTTGTTAATAAGAAATGAATTGTAAATGAATCCTATGTATTCTTGTCGTTGTGCAGATATTGCATTGAACTTTCGGACGACCTTTGTGAGCACGTCGGGCCAGGTGGTGTACGATGCCCGCTCCATATGTGTGCACTACGTCACCACCTGGCTGTTTGTTGACCTCATCGCTGCCTTGCCCTTTGACCTGCTCTATGCCTTTAACGTCAGCGTGGTGAGTGGGTGTCAGGGTGTGTGTGGGACTGTGGATATTGAAAAGTAATAGATTTTGGCTTTGGTTGGTCTAGTGGTTGTATGGGGATGTATGGGCCAGTCGGTTCCGTTGAGAACTATAACCAAGTAGCTCTGCGAGATACAGCTGCAGAAGAACTTGCACCTATGATGTCACTTTTCATCAAACAATCTTTTCCACAGAGATCCAACAGTACTTTACCTTCAGAACCGTGATATGTGTGTCTGTATCTATGTGTTTCTACAGTACTTTGGGGTCCACCTGCTGAAGACAGTGCGGTTGCTGCGTCTGCTGAGGCTGCTACAGAAGCTGGAGCGTTACTCCCAGTACAGTGCTGTAGTCCTCACCCTGCTCATGTCCATGTTCGCCCTGCTGGCCCACTGGATGGCCTGCGTCTGGTACTTCATCGGACGCAGAGAGATCGAAAACAGCCCCAACTCCTGGGATATCGGTCAGTACACCTGGATGTCTGCATTGCACATTGAGATTGTCATCTGTTTTGTCAAGGGAGCCTTAGCCAAGATGCAGCATCACAGGCATCCAGTTGTATAATATATCTAATGATATAATATTAATTAATAAAATAACAAACATGGGTCCTACTAGACCTTCTGTACAATGACTGTAATCATGATTTAATTCAATTCAGGACTTCTAACGCGTCTGGCTGTTGCAAAAGGATGTGTCTAATCGTTTTAGCCTAAGATTTGATCAAGAAACAGCAGTTATGCTGTCATGGAGGACGAGTCTCCTTTATAGTATTCATGATAAATTCAAGAGATGATTTTAATAAGGCAAAATCTCGTTGATATTCTACGTGCATCACTAAATGGAAAACTGCATCTTAAAATCCTCTGGGTTGGCAGAAAAAGAAACACACGGCTTGAATGACGAACACACACCCACGCATGCATGCGCACACACACACACACACACACAAATACAAACACACTCTGTCTTAGTCAGAGAGTGAACTGTAATCTGTTTTGACTTTATGAACTGTAGCAGATATGGCAGTGTGCGACTGGCCGGGTCCAGACCATGTCCTCTCTGCCAGCTCTACTGCCTTAGGGGCCCCAGGAAAATGACTTTGGTTCCAACCCCTGCCTGAGACACAGTAACTGACTGATCAATACACCTTAGTGGTCAGTCACTTTATGGAGCCGCCACTGGAATAAAGAGCATCATTAACATTAGTCATTATGGACCTGTCTGGACCTGTCCATAGTCTGACCCACAGCCTAATATTACATGGCTCAGAAGTCGATATTTATAGTGTCTCAGAGTAGAAGTGCTGACCTAGGTTCAGTTTTTCATTTAGATCATGATGAATAAGATGGGGGATCTGATCCTAGAGCAGCACCCTTACTCTGAGACACTGATCCCCAGAAAGGATACTGACAGTATCTTTATGTCCTGGACCAGTACCAAAGCACCAATATACAGTGCATTCGGAAAGTATTCAGACCCATTGACTTTTTCCACATTTTGTTACGTTACCGCCTTATTCTAAAATGTATTACATTGTTTTTTCCCCTCATCAATCTACACACAATACCCCATAATGACAAAGCAAAAACAGGATTAGACATTTTTTTATAATATTTTTTTACACTTTTTTTATCACATTTCCATAAGTATTCAGACCCTTTACTCAGTACTTTGTTGAAGTATCTTTGGCAGCGATTACAGCCTTGAGTCTTCTTGGGTATGACGTTACAAGCTTGGCACACCTGTATTTGGGGAGTTTCTCCCATTCTTCTCTGCAGATCCTCTCAAGCTCTGTCAGGTTGGATGGGGAGCGTTGCTGCACAGCTATTTTCAGGTCTCTCCAGAGATGTTAGATCGGGTTCAAGTCCGGGCTCTGGCTGGGCCACTCAAGGACATTCAGGGACTTGTCCTGAAGCCACTCATGCGTTGTCTTGGCTGTTTACTTAGAGTCGTTGTCCTGTTGGAAGGTGAACCTTCGCCCCAGTCTGAGGTCCTGAGCTCTCTGGAGCAGGTTTTCATGAAGGATCTCTCTGTACTTTGCTCCGTTCATCTTTGCCTCGATCCTGACTATTCTCCCAGTCCCTGCCGCTGAAAAACATCCCCACAGCATGATGCTGCCACCACCATGCTTCACTGTAGGGATGGTGCCAGGTTTCCTCCAGACGTGACGCTTGGCATTCAGGCCAATCTTGGTTTTATCAGACCAGAGAATCTTGTTTCTCATGGTCTGAGAATCTTTATTTTGGCAAACTGCAAGCGGGCTGTCAAAAGCCTTTTACTGAGGAGTTGCTTCCGTCTGGCCAGTCTACCATAAAGGCCTGATTGGTGGAGTGCTGCAGAGATGGTTGTCCTTCTGGAAGGTTCTCCCATCTCCACAGAGGAACTCTAGAGCTCTGTCCGAGTGACCATTGGGTTCTTGGTCACCTCCCTCAACTCCTTCTCCCCCGATTGCTCAGTTTGGCCGGGTGGCCAGCTCTAGGAAGAGTCTTGGTGGTTCCAAACTTCTTCCATTTAAGAATGATGGAGGCCACTGTGTTCTTGGGGACCTTCAATGCTGCAGAAATGTTTTGGTACCCTTCCCCAGATCTGTGTCTCAACTTAATCCTGTCTCGGAGCTCTGTGGACAATTCCTTCGACCTCATGGCTTGGGTTTTGCT
Source organism: Salmo trutta (assembly GCF_901001165.1). Classification (NCBI taxonomy): domain Eukaryota; kingdom Metazoa; phylum Chordata; class Actinopteri; order Salmoniformes; family Salmonidae; genus Salmo; species Salmo trutta. The sequence continues at coordinate 20,669,731 of NC_042980.1, forward strand.
CTGACATGCACTGTCAACTGTGGGACCTTATATAGACAGGTGTGTGCCTTTCCAAGCATGTCCAGTCAATTGCATTTACCACAGGTGGACTCCAATCAAGTTGTAGAAACATCTCAAGGATGATCATTGGAAACAGGATGCACCTGACCTCAATTTTGAGTCTCATAGCAAAGGGTCTGAATACATATGTAAATAAGGTATTTCTGTTTTTAATTTTAATACATTTGCAAACATTTCTAGAAACCTGTTTTCGCTTTGTCATTATGCTGTATTATGTGTAGATTGCAGATATTCTTCATTTAATTCATTTTAGAATAAGGCTGTAACGTAACAAAATGTGGAAAAGTCAATGGGTCCGAATACTTTCCGAAGGCACTGTACCCCAGGGTGTTCCAGCCAGGCCTGCTGCATATCTTTAGCCCAGCCCCAGGACTCAAGCGCCATGAACCCAACTTTCAGAGACTGTCATTGGTTTTACAGGCATTTCCTGGTTGCTCATGCTTATTCAAGGATTAAATGGTGGGTCAGTTTGTATTCTGAAGTTTAGGATTTGATTTTGAGGGTACCCACAGCCATTCCTGACCGTTTGCAATTTTCTGTAAGTTGATTGAGCCTGTACTATTCAAAGCTTGATTGGCGGGTAAGTTGGTAAGTTTTGGGAGTTGATTTTGGTGGTAGCCATAGCCATTCTTGAGCTGTAAGATTTAGTTGGTTTAGAATAAGGGATAGGGGTGCCTTTCAAACACTCATGCAAGGTCAGACTTATCTTTCATTAATTAGGATGATTACAGTTGATTGGCTAGGCAGAGGTTTGGCTTGTCCCAGCTCAGTATAAAAACGAGTTGGACCAGTTTCATATTATACTGTAGTGATATGAGATTGATACTTTTATTTGAGACAAAAGTATTTCTTTAAGTGGGAGACTGTCAAACATGAATTGTCTTTCAAGAGCCTTACATAGCCATCAGCATTGCCAAACCATTCCATGAAAGCACCAAATGTAATAGCATATTTTCAATTTCCTATACAGACACACAGAAACCCTCACATCTTATAAGCCTGTTTTCTTTCATCTGTTATTATTATAGGTCAGCAGTATTTATAGACCGGCTGTCAAGTGTCAGTGTGTAGCGGGTCGGACGAAGTCAGGCGCAGGACACAGAACTGAGTAAAAATGTAACTTTACTCGAAATAAACCAACAAGATATTCCACACTGGGAAACACACCAGCTCACAGAAATACTGACCACTTCACAACGAACAAACACGCACAAAAACCATGGGGAAACAGAGGGTTAAATAATGAACATGTAATTGGGGAATTGAAACCAGGTGTGTAAAACAAAGACAAAACAAATGGAAAATGAAAAGTGGATCGGCGATGGCTAGAAGGCCGGTGACGTCGAACGCCGAACGCCGCCCGAGCAAGGAGAGGGACCGACTACGGCGGAAGTCGTGACACCAGCTCTAGTAACATGACAAACACATCAACAGCAGCTCACAACAACAACAGCAACAACAACAACAAAGACATATCAACAGATATACCACAGGCGTGTGTTTGTGTTTGTGTGTTTGTGTGTGTCTGCAGGTACTGTAGGGCTGTACTGTGAACGGCTGCAGAACCTTTTGTCTGCATACATATCAATAATTCAAGTCCATGGGAGCAGCTCTTAGTCAGGGCTGATGCTCAGTTCTCTGCTCCCTGCATACACCCTTCTCCTCGATGCAACCACAGCCACAATGCACAATACTGTCTGATACTCAGTTCCCTGCTACCTTTCTGCTCCCTCCATCCTTCCTTACCGTACCCTTCTCCACACAGGCACAGGCACCCTGCTCCTCCATGCTAGCATAGCCACAATATATCTCTCTGCACCCTTCTCCTCTCCGCATCCACAGCCACAATACTGCCTGGCAAATGATTTTCAGCTCCCTGCACCCTGCCCTTCCTTACAAATGGCCAGCTATCCAGCAGACTACTGCAGAGCCCTGTAGTGGAGTGTCCACTGAGCTAGGCAATACACAGGCAATAGAGAGCAGAAGAGAGACAGGGAGAAGGAGGGGGCGGTAGAAGAAAGGGCTAGAGCGAGGCTGCCACATCAATTATAGTATTCTAGAGTTGTATAATGGAAAAGGGAAGAGCTATTGCTGGAAAGTAAACATTCTTGTGTTGAATGTGTTTGAAATCAGTGTGAGTGTGTGAGAGACCTTGGATCCTCACAATGTCTAAGAGGACAAAAAGAGCAATTACTAAGCAGATGAATGCAGCATCAAATGAGTCCTTGACTAGGGTATGACTTTGTCCCAAATGTCACCCTATTCCCTATATATTGCACTACTTTTGACCAGAGACATATGGGCCCTGGTCAAAAATAGTGCATTATATAGGGAATATGGCACCATTTGGGACACATCCTATATTGCAGACAGAGTATCTAGAGAGGGAGGGGGAGGGAGGGAGAGAGAGAGAGGGAGAGAACGTCTCTGGCGAGAACTTGACTAAAGGCTGATGTTAGAATCTTGAAAGGCACATTTTATTTAGTTCTCAGGGACACTAGATAGCGTTCAGGCTGTTTATTTAAATGGAATTTATGGGACTCAGTGTGATGTGCATGCACACGTGTGTGTGGTTTCTAACTTTGTCTCTGTCAGCACCTCATCTAGAATTCTCCTTTCTCTCCATCTGTCCTTTCACTCTTTCTCATCCCCCTCATTCTCTCTCTACCGGTTGTTTTGGATGCTGTGAAGACTGAACTCTCAGAGAGGTTGTTATCTTTTGAGTGTCACGTCAAAGATTCACAACTTCAGTAGAACAGTCTGTGCTTCTCCTGCTACGTCTATCAAAGACGTGGGCTGGGTGACTGACAGGCTGACAGACAGAGCTAGAGTGGAGTGCAGAATAACAGTATGTAACCTCTTGGGATACACCTGCAGATAGATCTTATACAGTTTCTTAGAGAGAGGAGAGTAAGCCTGCTAGCAGCCTTACATAGAGGTCTGGCCTGGAGTTCAGCACCATGGACAGCATCATGTCAGAGCAAAGCAGGACAGATACTGTATGTTAAATGGACAAAGGCAGGGAGACTGGAGGAGGCAGCTGAGAGAGAGGGTATATTCAGAACCTTGGACAAGGAAAGAGAAGAGGAGTTGTCAGAGAGTTAGTTTAGGACCACGGACAGCAAAGTATTTGTGTCTGGCTGTGCATGGGCAGAAAAGCTGACTGAGAAAGTTCTGCCAAGTTGTTACATAATTTGTTATGTTCGCACAGCCATATAAGCAATCCTATTCAAAAGACCCACCCCAGTGCACACTGCGGGTGCACAAACACATTGATAAACAAATGTATTCACACATACCGCTGCATACTGACACACACTCACACACACCTAACCAACACGTACACACACTACACACACGCTGGCACATAAATCAGAAAGATTATACTCAACATGTCCTAGAAATGCTAGCTTGCATAATGACAAGCTAATTAGGCAACAACTGAGGTGTAACATTCTTAATGATATTGGTTTATTCAGTTCACTGAGACTACCCAGAGACATTCATTAGTGGGCCTTGTTTATACACTGGGTCAGCTTCAGTGTGTGTGTGTGTGTGTGTGTGTGTGTGTGTGTGTGTGTGTGTGTGTGTGTGTGCACTGTGTACATTGGGCAGCCCAGTTCAACTACAAGGTTAAAGCTACAGCTTCTTCCCCCATGAGTGCGTTTACAGTATATGGATCGCTGACAGGCTGTCCACAATGTGTTATTCAGCTAGGTATCTGTATGTAACTTTCCTTTTGTATTTCTCCCCCTCCTTCTCTCTCTCCCCCTCTATCTCTCCCTCCCTTTCCTTCTCCCTCTCTTTGTCTCCCTCTCCCACTTCCCTCCCCCTCCCCCCTTTCTCAGGTTGGCTACACGAGTTGGGAAAGCGTCTGGGCACCCCTTACTTCCTGTCTCCCCTTGCTACTTTGGCTCCTGGTTTGCTGCACCCCGCCATTGTCAACGCCTTCCCGGCCAACAGTAGCCAATGGAACGTGTCCGGGTCGGAGCTGGCAGGGCAGGACTCGTGGAACTCCAGCCAGTGGAACGTCACAGGGACTGGGGTGGGGGTCTTGGCTGGTGGGGTGGGGGTCGGTGTGGGACAGGGTGGAGGGATGCTAGGTGGGGGTCCATCAGTGAGGAGCTCCTACGTGACGTCGCTGTACTTCGCTCTGAGCAGTCTGACCAGCGTGGGCTTCGGAAATGTCTCAGCCAACACCGACTCTGAGAAGATCTTCTCCATCTGCACCATGCTCATAGGAGGTGAGTCCCTGGAGATACAACAGGGACGTTATTGGTTGGTGAGAATGTCAGGTCTCAGTGGTATCAGGGGATAGGAAACCACCTTCTAATGATGTTTGCCTCCTCTGCTATCGCTCTCTGGTGTATACTGTTGATAAATATACACTAGATATACAAAAGTATGTGGACACCCCTTCAAATTAGTGGATTTGGCTATTTCAGCCACACCCGTTGCTGACACGTGTATAAAATCGAGCACACCTCCATGCATTCTTCATAGACAAACATTTGTAGTAGAAAGGCCTTACTGAAGAGCTCAGTGACTTCCAACGTGGCACCGTCATAGGATGTCACCTTTCCAACAAGTCAGTTCGTCAAATTTCTGCCCTGCTAGAGCTGCCCTGGTCAACTGTAAGTGCTGTTATTGTGAAGTGGAAATGTCTAGGAGCAACAACGGCTCAGCCGCGAAGTGGTAGACAAGCTCACAGAATGGGACTGCGGAGTGTTGAAGTGCGTAGCGCGTAATGATCGTCTGTCCCCGGTTGCAACACTCACTACCAAGTTCCGAACTGCCTCTGGAAGCAATGTCTGCACAATAACTGTTCGTAGGGAGCTTCATGAAATGGATTTCCATGGCCGAGCATCCGCACAAAAGCATAAGATCCCCATGCGCAATGCCAAGTGCCGGCTGGAGTGTTTTAAAGCTCGCCGCCATTGGACTCTGGAGCGATGAATCACACTTCACCATCTGGCAGTCAACGGAAGAATCTGGGTTTGGCGGATGCCAGGAGGACGCTACCTGCCCGAATGCATAGTGCCAACTGTAAAGTTTGGTGGAGGAGAAATAATGGTCTGGGGCTGTTTTTCATGGTTGGCTCTTTGTTCCAGTGAAGGGAAATCTTGACGCTACAGCATACAATGACATTCTAGACAATTCTGTGCTTCCAACTTTGTGGCAACAGTTTGGGGAGGCCCTTTCCTTTTTCAGGATAACAATGCCTCCATGCACAAAGCGAAATACAGAAATGGTTTGTCGAGATTGGTGTGGAAGAACTTGACTGGCCTGCACAGAGCCCTGACCTCAACTCCATCGAACACCTTTTGGATGAATTGGAAGGCTGACTGCAAGCCAGGCCTAAACACCCAACATCAGTGCCCGACCTCACTAATGCTCTTGTGGCTGAATGGAAGCAAGTCCCCGCAGCAATGTTCCAACATCTCGTGGAAAGCCTTCCCAGAAAAGTGGAGGCTGTTATATCATCAAAGAGGGGACCAACTACATATTGATGCCATTGTTTTGGAATGAGATGTTCATTGAGCAGGTGTCCACATACTTTTGATCATGTAGTGTACCAGAGATTCTAACGATATCAACAGAAGTGGCTCTTCAATAATGACAATGGCAAACTGTTATTGAGTAATTATGACATAAGTGAGAGGTATAACACAGACATCCCTCTATCCCTTTCTCCCTACTCCCTCCCTATCCCCCTCCCTAATCCCTTTCTCACTCCCTCCATCCCTTCCTCCCTCCCTCTTTACTTCCTTCCCTCCCTCCCCCTCTCCCTCCATCGAATTGAGCAGTATATGCCAGGGCCAAGGGCGTGTGTGTGCCCTCCCAGAGAGCCTTTCCTCTCAGCCTCTCGGCTTGGAGTGGCCTAAATATTCACTTAACTCATTAACTGGTGCCGGGCCCCTACTGAGACTTGACAGTAGCAGCAAGGATAGTGTTTGTCTTCTCCTCTGTTCAATTTGAATCTCCTCTTCTCTTGCCACTAGCGTCAAACACCCAGGTCTCCCAGCAGTAGGGCAGGTGTTCCTCTACAGTGCTTCAAGCTTCACTCTATATGATCTATCAAGGACTCAGAGAATGCAGCCTCAGTAGCGAACCATGTCTATTGGACCTTCAGTGGGGGGAAAAAATCATATTACGTCAAACTTCAAATAATCAAGACAAATAACAGAAACATCATTAGTTAGAACACACAACATTATAACTAGCTCTAATGCATATGCTGCTGCTACTGTCTATTATCTATCCTGTTGCCTAGTCACTTTACCCCTACCTACAGTTGAAGTTGGATGTTTACCTACACTTAAGTTGGAGTCATTAAAACCTCTTTTTCAACCACTCCACACATTTCTTGTTAACAAACTATAGTTTTGGCAAGTCGGTTAGGACATCTACTTTGTGCATGACACAAGTAATTTTTCCAACAATTGTTTACAGACAGATTATTTCACTTATAATTCACTGTATCACAATTCCAGTGGGTCAGAAGTTTACATAAAAAACAATTGTAGACCTCCACAAGTCTGGGTCATCCTTGGGAGCACATTCCAAACGCCTGAAGGTACCACGTTCATCTGTACAAACAATAGTACGCAAGTATAAACACCATGGGACCACTCAGCCGTAATACCGCTCAGGAAGGAGACGCGTTCTGTCTCCTAGAGATGAACGTACTTTGGTGAGAAAAGTGCAAATCAATCCCAGAACAACAGCAAAAGACCTTGTGAAGATGCTCGAGGAAACAGATACAAAAGTATCTATATCCACAGAAAAACGAGTCCTATATCGACTGTGGTGTACAGCAGGTCAGCCACCAGGGGGAGACTCGTCGAGGCCTGGTAACAAATGGAGTATACATCACGAGGCGGTGGCTCCATCTGCTGGACGTGCTAGGTCTCGACGGGCTCTCCGGACAGGACTAATTGGGGCTGATTGGGAGCTGGTGAGTAATCAAGGGCGGATTGCTCACCAGCTGGGCGAGGCCCATAAAGCTGCCAGAAGGGCAGCACACAGGGAGAGGACTTGGGGAAGTGAGGGGACTTCCATGTGGTTGGATACGGTTACCCGAGCTAAGCCGAGGGAGTTGAGTTTGTGTGCCCGACAGGATACAGGAAGACCCAGAGCCCAGGAGAAGGTATCCCGGAGAGGGTCTCATGGGGAGACCTGTTCTTTTCTTTTTGATTTATTATTTAATAAACACCCTTGAAAGCGAGCTAATCATACTCTGTCCGTGTCTGATCTATGTAAACGTCTTGACCAAACCCCCTGGTATGCCACAAGTGGTGGAGAATGCGGGCACTCTGATAACGTGGTCAGATCAGGGGTGACGTTTACACAGTATCAGCATGGATGAGTTGATAGCTCAGTTCGTCCGGGCCCTACAAGCACAACAGGCAGTTCAGGAACGAACGCTGGAGGAACAGAGACTACAAAACATCCGCCTCGTTGAGGAAGTCAGGAAGCTGCAAGGAGGAGCGTCTCCTGGATCACATCCCAACCAGTTTTTAATCAAGCTAACGGAAGATGATGTCCTCGAAACATACCTCTATACATTTGAACGGACAGCACTACGGGAAGGCCGCAGTGGGCAAGTCTGCTGGCCCCGTTCCTCCCTGGGAATGCCCAAAAGGCGTATTGGGACCTGAACGACGAACAGGCGGATAACTACGACGGACTCAAATGGGAGATACTCAGCCGCTACGGGTACAGCCTGGCCCATCGGGCTCAACGGTTCCACGACTGGAGGTTCGTACCCGACGCCTCCCCCCGAGCCCAGATGAGCGACGTACTGCGCGTCACCAGGGCATGGCTCCTCACCGACATATCCACCCTCTCCATCCTCGACAAAGTGGTCCTGGATCGCTTCTTACGGGCGCTACCTCATGACATGAAGAGGGCAGCGAGTTTATGCGCACCCCAGACCTTGGAGGGCCTCCTGGAAGCATTGGAGATGCAGAAGAACACTCAGGCACTGCTGAGTGGGAGCCGGGACGAGTCGGCGACCCGTCCGAAGGGACGGAAGGACAGCCCCACCGCAGTGTACCCCGAACCAACAGTCAGCAGGGCCAAAGGACCGCAAACCCGTGGAGAGACGGCGGGGGTAGGGCCGACCCGACACCGACGACCCCAGGTAGATGGCGGTGTTTTGAGTGTGGCACCCGGGGGCACATTGCCTGGAATTGCCCGGCTCGAGAGGAGTCGATGCCATCAGCTAGCCCCAGAGGCGAGGTGGGTCACGCAGTGAACTATGTCACCTCCTGTTGGGCGCACCACGAGTCAACTGCACCCATGGTCCCGGTGAAGGTTGACGGACACGACACGGAAGCGCTATAAGACTCCGGAAGCATGGTTACGCTTGCTGAACCAGGAGACCGAATGGGGTAGGGAGATGTCCATTTCCTGTGTTCATGGTGACACAAAATGGTATCCCACCATATGGACCAACATCGTGACGCCACAAGGGAGCTGTCAGATGATGCAGTACCAGAGCTGCCGGTACCTCTCCTAGTGGGACGGGATTGTCCGCTGTTCATGGCTCTATGGGGGCACGAGTTGAGGAAGAAAGTATGAGCCGGCTGAAGAAGAGAGCGGGGTCGACCCATCGCCTGTGCAGCCCGGAAGCCACTGGTTAACCAACCTGACTCTACGGGTCCGGAGTTGGAGGGGAAGCCGGAACCCGAACCCCCTGGGGAACCACTGGAAGAGGAGCCCAGCCTCCCCCTCCTCGATTTCGAGGGGCCAGTCAAGACCACCGTGGGGGGCCAACTGAGGGGACAATTCGGGACGGCCCAGTGGGAGGATCCGAATTTGAAAGCTGCCGCCGCCCAAGTGATAGCGGTGGATGGACAGCTACTTCCGGGGATGAGTGACTGGCGATACCCCTATTTCCAAATTAAGAATAACCTTTTGTATCAGGTGTCGCGCCAACAAGGGGAACTTCGAGAGGTATTGTTGCTGCCCCGACGGTACGTAGGAACCGTTCTTCAGCTGGCCCACACCCACCTGTTGGGGTCGCACCTGGGAATGGAGAAGACCCGGGAACGGATCGCCACCTGGTTCCACTGGCCCGGGATGAGGAGGACCGTGGAAGACTACTGTCGCAGCTGCCCGGAATGTCAATTCACTGCCCCGAAAGCACACTTCCGAAACCCTCTGGTCCCCCTGCCAATAATCGGGGTGCCCTTTGAATGCATCGCCATGGACATAGTGGGACCCCTGGTAAAGACTGCACGAGGACACAGGTACATCTTGGTAATAGTGGACTATGCCACCCGGTATCCCGAGGCTATTCTCCTACGGGCGGCGGTGTCCAAGGGAAACGCCAGGGAGATGTTCCACCACTTTAGCCGGGTAGACATCCCGAACGAGATCCTGACAGACCAAGGTACGGAGTGTATGTCCCGCCTTATGAAAGAGTTGTGTGCCCTCCTGCAGATCAAGCAGATCCGGACCTCCGTTTTTCACCCGCAGATGGATGTGCTCGTCAAGTGCTTTAATAAAACGCTCAAACAGATGCTGCGGAAGGTCATCGAGCAGGATGGGAAGAACTGGGACCCGCTACTACCCCACCTAATGTTCTCAATCTGAGAAGTACCCCAATCCTCCCCTAAGTTTTCCCCGTTCGAACTCCTCTATGGGAGGAGGCCACGCGGCCTACTGGACCTCGCCAAGGAGGTGTGGGAAGCCCAACCGTCCCCCCCTTACACAGCGTGGTAGAGCACGTGGAGACGATGCGGGAGTGGATGACAGCAATATGGCCAGTCTTGAGGGAACATATGGAGAAGGCCCAACGCGCCCAAGCCCAGGTTTACAATCGGGGAGCCCAGCCCCGAGAATTCCAGGTGGGAGACAGCGTGTTGGTCTTGATCCCCATGGCCGAAAGTAAGTTCCTGGCAACATGGCACGGACCATACGAGGTGATCGAGAAGCTGGGACCTGTCAATTACCGTGTACGGCAACCGGGGAGACGGAAACCCCAACAGAACCTGTTGAAGAAGTGGCACAAGAGGACAGCCTTGGCCGTGTTATGGTCGGGACCCAGGACGCCAACGGTACCAGTGGAGGTCCTGAGCAATGAGGACCTCAACCCGGCCCAGAAGCAAGAGCTCAGGGAGCTCGTCGATCGGTAAACGGAGAAGACGGCGTTTTCGACACCAGACGGGTTGTATCAGTACCGGGTGCTCCCGTTTGGTCTCCACGGAGCCCCGCCCACATTCCAACAGCTGATGAACAGAGTGCTTCGACCCCACTAGCAGTACGCAGCGGCATACCTGGATGATATCATCATCCACAGCCAAGTTTGGGAAGAGCACCTGACGCGCCTTCAGGCGGTGCTGGACGCTCTCAGACAAGCCGGGTTGACCGCAAAACCCAAGAAATGCAAGCTAGGGTTCGAGGAGGTGGAGAACCTGGGGTATTTGATCGGACGAGGGAACGTCAAGCCTCAGGAGAGGAAGGTTCACGCGGTGTGTGACTGGCCCGTTCCACGCACCAAGACACAGGTCAAGTCCTTCCTAGGACTGGCAGGATACTATAGCTGGTTTATCCCCAACTTCGCGGCTATAGCTTCCCCCCTCACCGATCTAACCAGGGCCCACCTCCCGAAAACAGTGAAATGGACGGACAAGACAGAAGCGGCGTTCAACAGTCTGAAGGAAGCGCTGTGCTCCCATCCGATTCTCGTAACGCCCGATTTCCAGGTGCCGATGGTGGTCCAGATGGACGCATGTGATATGGGATTAGGGGCCGTTCTGTCCCAGGTACACGAGGGGGAGTAGCACCCCATCATGTACATCAGCCAAAAGCTGATGCCTAGGGAAAATAAATACTCTGTCATGGCAAAAGAGTGTCTAGCGGTGAAGTGGGCGCTAGACACTCTCAAGTATTACCTGCTAGGTACCCACTTCACCCTGGTCCAAGACCATGCTCCCCTGGTCTGGATGGCCAGGGGAAAGGACACAAACGATCAGGTCACCAGGTGGTTCTTGTCCCTTCAACGCTTCTCTTTTTCTGTTGTGCACAGGTCAGGGGCGAAGCATGGAAACGCGGATGCCCTATCGAGAAGGGAGACAGACGTTGCACTGATGACCCCTCCCCGACAGAGCTTATTTAATAAACACCCTTGAAACCGAGCGAATCATACTCTGTCCGTGTCTGATCTATGTAAACATCTTGACCAAACCCCCTGGTCTGCCACCCGACATAACCTGAAAGGCCGCTCAAGGAAGAAGCCACTGCTCCAAAACCGCCATAAAAAAGCCAGACTACGGTTTACAACTGCACATGGGGACAAATATCGTACTTTTTGGAGAAATGTCCTCTGGTATGATGAAACAAAAATATAACTGTTTGGCCATAATGACCATCATTATATTTGGAGGAAAAAGGGGGAAGCTTGCAAGCTGAAGAACAGCATCCCAACCGTGAAGCACGGTGGTGGCAGCATCGTGTTGTGGGGGTACTTTGCTGCAGGAGGGACTGGTGCACTTCACAAAATAGATGGCATCATGAGGGAGGAAAATGATGTGGATATATTGAAGCAACATCTCAAGACATCAGTCAGGAAGTTAAAGCTTGGTCGCTAATTGGTCTTCCAAATGGACAATGACCCCAAGCATGCTTAAAAAGTTGTGGCAAAATGGTTTAAGGACAACAGAGTCAAGGTATTAGAGTGGCCATCACAAAGCTCTGGCCTCAATCCTGTAGAACATTTGTGGACAGAACTGAGCAAGGACGCCTACAAACCTGACTCAGTTACACCAGCTCTGTCAGGAGGAATGGGCCAAAATTCACCCAATATATTGTGGGAAGCTTGTGAAAGGCTACCCAAAACATTTTACCCAAATTAAAGAATTTAAAGGCAATGCTACCAAATATGAATTGAGTGTATGTAACCTTCTGACCCACTGGGAATGTGATTAATGAAATAAAAACTGAAAAAAATCATTCTCTCTACTATTATTCTAACATGTCACATTCTTAAAATAAAGTAGTGATCCTAACTGACCTAAGACAGGGTATTTTTACTAGGATTAAATGTCAGGAATTGTGAAAACTGAGTTTAAATGTATTTGGCTAAGATGTATGTAAACTTCCCACTTTAACTGTAGATGTATAGTGCAGTTGGAAAGTATTCAGACCCCTTGACGTTTTCCACATTTTGTTTGTTTATTCTAAAATGGATCAAATAATTATTTTTCCTCATCAGTCTACACACAATACACCATAATGAAAAGTGAAAACAGTTTTTGCAGTCATTTTTGCACATGTATTAAAAATAAAAAACAGATACCTTATTTACATAAGTATTCAGACCCTTTGCTATGAGACTCGCAATTGAGCTCAGTTGCGTCCTGTTTCCATTGATCATCCTTGAGATGTTTCTACAACTTGATTGGAGTCCACCTGTGGTAAATTGAATTAATTGGACATGATTTGGAAAGGCACACACCTGTCTATATAAGGTCCCACAGTTGACCGTGCATGTCAGAGCAAAACCCAAGCCATGAGGTCGAATGTATTGTCAGTAGGCATTGTGTCGACGCACAGGTCTGGGGAAGGGTACCAAAACAATTCTGCAGCATTGAAGGTCCCCAAGAACACAGTAGCCTCCATCATTCTTAAATGGAGGGAACCTGCTCCAGAGCGCTCAGGACCTCAAACTGGGGCGAAGGTTCACCTTCCAACAGGACAACGACCCTAAGCACACAGCCAAGACAACGCATGAGTGGCTTCACGACAATGTCCTTGAGTGGCCCAGCCAGAGCCCGGACTTGAACCCATTTGATAATCTCTGGAGATACCTGAAAATAGCTGTGCAGCAACTCTCCCCATCTAACCTGACAGAGCTTGAGAGGATCTGCAGAGAAGAATGGGAGAAGCTCCCCAAGTACAGGTGTGCCAAGCTTGTAGCGTCGTACTCAAGAAGAGTCGAGGCTGTAATCGCTGCCAAAGTTGCTTCAACAAAGTACTGAGTAAAGGGTCTGAATACTTGTGTAAATGTGAACTTTCTGTTTTATGTTTTAAATACATTTGCAAAAATGTCTAAAAACCAGATTTTGCTTTGTCAGTATGGGGTATTGTGTGTAGATTGATGAGGTAAAAAAAAACTATTTCCTACATTTTAGAATAAGACTGAACTTAAACAAAATGTGGAAAAAGTCAAAGGGTCTGAATACCTTCCGAATGCACTGTACATATGTACCTCCATTTCCTTGTACCCCTGCACCTCAACTCGGTACTGTTACCCCGTGTATTTTGCCAAGCTATCATTGCTCATTTTGTATTTATTCCTTGTGTTACCATTTTTTTTCTATTATTATAATTTTTTATTATTCTTTATTTGCATTGTTGGGAAGGGCCCGTAAATAAGCATTTCACTGTCAGTCTACATCTATTGTTTACGAAGCATGTGACAATTAAAATGTGATTTGAGTAGCAATGCTTTTTGATGACATCATGAATTAATCATACAGGCCTGAACCACGCATTGGGCTGTCACGCACACGCCCTGCATGGAATAATGCGACGAGCAACAACAACAACAACAACAGTTTAAACAACCTACGGTAGCCTAACACCATCACTATCACTATCACCAATAGCCTAGCGATGACAACAGTTTAAACAACCTACGGTAGCCTAACACCATCACTATCACTATCACCAATAGCCTAGCGATGACAACAGTTTAAACAACCTACGGTAGCCTAACACCATCACTATCACTATCACCAATAGCCTAGCGATGACAACAGTGACACATCAAAGGTAAAAGGCTCGTGGTGCTGAATGGAAAGCGACCGTAATCTGCACGCTCTGTGTAGGAGAGAACACTTTTTGTACATCACATAGACACGGCCAATAGAAAGAGAGCAGTCACACACAGCATAGCCTACTGTAAAAACAGCCCGTTCACAATAATCCAGTAGGCCCCTGCGATAATAACAAAAACACAACCATTAAGCATTTCCAAATCGAAATGTACAGCTATTACTTCCCATTGCAAACATATTTTATCTTGTTCAGCACACAAAGTAACCGGTGATGTAAAGGTTAAATGCAACAATGTTTCACACGCATTATTTTCAAAGAGATACCTAACAGCAAGCGGGTGCCACTGCCACTCACCAAATGATGATCATCTTAAACTTCACTTTTAAAGTTCATCTTGAAGGGCGACATTAAAGGTCCAATGCAGCCTTTAACATCTGGGTAAAAATGTTTTTATTAAAATGGTCAAAAATGTACAAAAATAGCATCTTAGCAAAGAGCAATTTCTCAAGCAAGAATTTCTGTCTGGGAGTGGTCTGAGTGGGGAAGGGAAAATTGAAAACTAGCTGGTTTGGAACTTTTTTCTTTGTTATTGGTCTATTAACTTATGAGGATGCCTGGCAGGCCAAAACTCCATCCCACCAAAATAGGCTGGCTGAATTTCAGGCAGACTTTTCAAACAATTATTTCACTAAAACGGCATTGACATTTATTTTCACAATTTCACAGTACTAATCCAACTTCATAGTGTGGAAATATACACTACCATTCAAAGGTTTGGGGTCACTTAGAAATGTCCTTGATTTTGAAAGAAAAGCACATTTTTTGTCCATTAAAATAACATCAAGTTGATCAGAAATACAGTGTAGACATTGTTAATGTTGTAAATGACTATTGTTAGCTGGAAACGGCAGATTTTTTATGGAATATCTACATAGGCAAACAGAGGCCCATTATCAGCAACTATCACTCCTGTGTTCCAATGGCTCATTGTGTTAGCCTTTTAAAATTATAAACTTGGGTTAGCTAATTGATCATTAGAAAACCCTTTTGCAATTATGTTAGCATAGCTGAAAATTGTTGTTCTGATTTAAAGAAGCAATAAAACGTGGCCTTCTTTAGACTAGTTGAATATCTCGAGCATGAGCATTTGTGGGTTTGATTACAGGCTCAAAATGGCCAGAAACAAAGAACTTTCTTCTGAAACTCGTCAGTCTATTCTTGTTCTGAGAAATGAAGGCTATTCCATGCGAGAGATTGCCAAGAAACTGAAGATCTCGTACAACGCTGTGTACTACTCCCTTCACAGAACCGCCTCAAACTGGCTCTAACCAGAATAGAAAGAGGACTAGGAGGTCCCGGTGCACAACTGAGCAAGAAGACAAGTACATTAGAGTGTCTAGTTTGAAGTCGGAAGTTTGCATACACATTAGCCAAATACATTTAAACTCCATTTTCACAATTCCTGACATTTAATCCTAGTAAAAATACCCTGTCTTAGGTCAGTTAGGATCACCACTTTATTTTAAGAATGTGAAATGTCAGAATAATAGTTGAGAGAATGATTTAGTTCAGCTTTTATTTCATTCATCACATTCCCAGTGGGTCAGAAGTTTACATACACTCAATTAGTATTTGGTAGCATTGCCTTTAAATTGTTTAACTTGGGTCAAATGTTTCGGGTAGCCTTCCACTAGCTTCCCACAATATGTTGGGTGAATTTTGGCCCATTCCTCCTGACAGAGTTGGTGTAACTGAGTCAGGTTTGCAGGCCTCCTTGCTCGCACACGCTTTTTCAGTTCTGCCCACAAATGTTCTATAGGATTGAGGTCAGGGCTTTGTGACGCCACTCCAATGCCTTGACTTTGTTGTCTTTAAGCCATTTTTCCACAACTTTGGAAGTATGCTTGGGGTCATTGTCCATTTGGAAGACCCATTTGCGACCAAGCTTTAACTCCTGACTGATGTCTTGAGATGTTGCTTCAATATAGCCACATCATTTTCCTCCCTCATGATGCCATCTATTTTGTGAAGTGCACCAGTCCCTCCTGCAGCAAAGCACCCCCACAACATGATGCTTCCACCCCCGTGCTTCACTGTTGGGATGGTGTTCTTCAGCTTCCAAGCCTCCCCCTTTTTCCTTCAAACATAATGATGGTCACTGGCCAAACAGTTATATTTTTGTTTCATCATACCAGAGGACATTTCTCCAAAAAGTACGATCTTTGTCCCCATGTGCAGTTGTAAACCGTAGTCTGGCTTTTTTATGGCGGTTTTGGAGCAGTGGCTTCTTCCTTGCTGAGCGGCCTTTCAGGTTATGTTGATATAGGACTCGTTTTACTGTGGATATAGATACTTTTGTACCTGTTTCCTCCAGCATCTTCACAAGTTCCTTTGCTGTTGTTCTGGGATTGATTTGCACTTTTTGCACCAAAGTACATTCATCTCTAGGAGCGGTATGACGGTTGTGTGGTCCCATGGTGTTTATACTTGATTACTATTGTTTGTACAGATGAACATGGTACCTTCAGGCATTTGGAAATTGCTCCCAAGGATGATCCAGACTTGTGGAGGTATACAATTATTTTTCTGAGGTCTTGGCTGATTTCTTTTGATTTTCCCATGATGTCAAGCAAAGAGGCACTGAGTTTGGAGGTAGGCCTTGAAATACATCCACAGGTACACCTCCAATTGACTCAAGTGATGTCAATTAGCCTTTCAGAAGCTTCTAAAGCCATGACATAATTTTCTGGAATTTTCCAAGCTGTTTAAAGGCACAGTCAACTTAGTGTATGTAAACTTCTGACCCACTGGAATTGTGATACAGTGAATTATAAGTGAAATAATTTGTCTGTAAACAATTGTTGGAAAAGTTACCTCTGTCATGCACAAAGTAGATGTCCTAACCGACTTGCCAAAACTATAGTTTGTTAACAAGTAATGTGTGGAGTGGTTGAAAAACGAGTTTTAATGACTCCAACCTAAGTGTATGTAAACTTCCGACTTCAACTCTATCTGCAATATTAAAACTGATCTACTCCCCCCCCTAAAAAAAAGAAACTAAAACTAGGATACCGCTTGCGCTCAGCAGTGACTTGTCTAGGCCTTCGTGATGGCGGAAGTAGAAAAAAACTGTCCCACCCATTACAAAATGTGATTGGTTGATTTCTCTGTCACTCCAAAATTCTGCCCTAATACAGTTGAATGCAGATGCATTCCTAGCTTCTGAAGGCCTAGCCAATGGTTAGCTAGATTTTTCTCCCCAGAGACCACCAAAGAACAATCCTAATTGGATTTTGTTTATCTTCAGTGTTAACCGTTCCCTCTCTAACACAAACTGAATAAATTAAATAAGAATGTCATTTACATTGTAGAAAAGATTAAAAAGAAATTACAACTAAATTTAAATACAAAAATATAAATAATTTTATAAATCGTTATGAATCCTTTTGCGCTGAAGGCCCTTACAGTTCCCCACTGATCCTGAGACTACATCTCCCATGAGGCCACATCACAGTGATCAAGCCCACTCCTTGTCGCATTTTGGAGTTGGTTGGTTCATTTTAGTTCATGCCTGTCAGACTAGTTCATAATAAATGGTTCAAATGGAAACTGTCTGCATATTATAGCTCAGATGAAAAAACAGTAATGTGTTCGCAGTAACCTGCCTTCCCCTGGTCTTCTTGCAAATGGAACAACTTTCATTGATGTAACTTGAGAGTGGTGTATGTCTATGTATGTGTCCCAAATGGCACCCTATTCCACATAGTCCACTACTTTGAACCATCCCTATGGGCTCTGGTCAAAGGTGCACAATATAGGAAATATGGTGCCATTCAACACGCAGGCAGGGTGGTGTAACAAATTGACCCCATTCCAGATGTCCAGTCTGGTGCTTCTTCAATAAGAGGGGGGCAGTAAAGGTCTGTTTCGTGAGAAAGAGGAGGAGGGCATATTCTCAGGCTTCAGTGCAATTAAAGTGCTGAAATTAAGTGTGGAGGCTACACACACACACACACACACACACACACACACACACACACACACACACACAGGCTTGTCACCAGAGCATAGCACTGTGCCATTACTGTCCCGGCCAGCTGACAGCTGAAATGCCATCCACACATTAACACACTCTCTAGTGTCAACACAGACACAGATTCATACACTTAAAAAAGACACTGCTCAACACTGAAAGTAACACATCCATACACATTTAATGTGTGCGCACACAAACACAGCACAAAACATTCATACATCCTGCCCAAAACTGTCTCATTAGAGCATGTCGAAATAGGCATATTTAACCTGCTTTGCCTGGAGAGTTGAAGTTTAAACACGGTTTAAATACAGATAAGCTGGCTATAGTCCTTCAGGTAACCGTGGCGATGTGCCAGACAGATGGAGAACATTAGAGAGCTTCATCCTCACAGGGAGAAACAACAACCTGTCTACCCAGAACCAGACTGTTACACAATAAGAATGATAAGACCATCCAGGATCATAGGACTGAGGTACTCACTGATCTAATCGGTCAGGAGAGAGTTCTGAGAACGAGCCCCTTCAATGTGTCTGCTTCAGTTGGCTCTGATATTTAACCATCCATGTACACACAATCACAGCACCCTTGTTAGTGGCCCCTTCTATCAGACTTACACACACTCTCAACCTCAGTCACTGTTGTGGAGACACACACACCCATCCTTGCAAACCTCCAAAAGCAACTACCCACACAATCACGCAGAGTCAAAGTGTTCTGTGCCATCAGTGCAGTGTGTGTGGTTTGGTTTTACTATCCTTGTGGGGACCAGAAGTCCTCACAAGGACAGTAAAACAAGGAACATTTCTCCAGACCCTACAAGTAAAAAGGCTATTTTAGGCTTAGGGGTTAGGTTTAGGGTTAGGGTTAGAATTAAGGTTGGGATTAGGTTTAGTGTTAGGGTTAGGGTTAGGGAAAATATGATTTTGAAAGGGAATAAATGTTTTGGTCCCCACAAGGATAGTAAAACAAAAGTGTGTGCGTGTGTGTGTGGATGAGAGAGAGAGATGGAAGAGGGGGTGGTAGAAAGAGGGGAGCCGTAATCAGACACACAGAGAGAAGGAGAAGCAGGAAAGAAAGAGATAAGAAAGAAAATCAGAGGGAGAGAGAGAGAGGCAGTGCGATTAGACCTCTATTTTGGCAGGGGTATGCTATTGAACGCTGTGAGTGTAACCGGTGTGGCTAGCTAGTTAGCGGAGCGCGCCAGTGTCATTTCGAACCATGGCGTTCCTTGCTCTGAGACCTTGAAGTAGTTGTTAGGTAAGGTAATGGTGCTTCGTGGGCGGCAGTTGTTGATGTGTTCAGAGGGTCCCTGGTTGAAGCCCAGGTTAGGGCGAGGAGAGGGACGGAAGCAACACTGTTACATGAGCAATGCACCTTCTGTAGATACAGTATGACTGTAACAGATTACTGTCTGATCTCTCTGGAATTGGAGCAGATGATTGTTGTCCATCTGGTATCTGTATCTTGTATGTGAAACTATTTTCTGTTGTATCATTAAGTATTATCTATTACTGATTCTTACGTTGAACACACACTCACGCACACACACACACACACACACACACACACACACACACACACACACACACACACACACACACACACACACACACACACACACACACACACACACACACACACACACACACACACACTAACCTCTCCCTGTCCCTTTGCCCCCAGCCCTGATGCACGCAGTGGTGTTTGGTAACGTGACCGCCATCATCCAGAGGATGTACTCTCGGCGCTCCCTCTACCACACCCGTACCAAGGACCTGAAGGACTTCATCAGGGTCCACCGCCTGCCCAAGGCCCTGGAGCAACGTATGCTGGAGTGCTTCCAGACAACCTGGTCTGTTAACAATGGCATCGACGTCAGCGAGGTGGGTTATAACAACAGTGGACTAAGCAGTCCCTCTCTGACTACTATGCTGCCACTGTCTCGCGCGCCTCGCTCCCGCTCTTTCCCTTTCTCTCTCTCTCTCTCAATCTGGGATTCTTTTCATGTTCCCAATACTCCTGTTGGTTAAAAATGTAATTTCTCCTGTATTGAATCTTCTCTCAATTCAATAAGTTGTTCTGCCTCTCTTTCCTCCCCCTGTTCTACCTCTTCAACTTTCTCTCTCACCTGTCGATCCTCTCTGTCCAAACTCTATCTCTCATCTTTTATTCTCTCTTTCTCATCCCCCACTCGCTCTAGTTGTTGAAGGACTTCCCAGACGAGTTGAGGGCGGACATTGCCATGCACCTGAATAAGGAGCTGCTGCAGCTGCCGCTGTTTGAGTCGGCCAGTAGGGGGTGTCTGCGATCCCTGTCCCTCATCATCAAGACATCGTTTTGCGCCCCGGGAGAGTTCCTCATCCGCCAGGGAGACGCCCTGCAGGCCATCTACTTTGTCTGCTCCGGGTCCATGGAGGTGCTGAAGGACAACACTGTGCTGGCTATACTGGGTAAGGAGACATAGGGCACACAGACTCACGCACGCAGGCACACATGTACACGCACAAACGCACACAGGCACACACACACATAAGTGCATATACCTGATGACATACACATTCTAACAGACCTGCTTTTGTTTTCTAAACAATCACACAATAAACATGCATTTGCAGTGAATTACACAGCCTGATCTCATAGACTAGATGTAGCATAGTAAACATATATCCGGGACACCCATATTAGTATGATATGTTATGTTTGGTATGGCTACATTAGACTAAAGTAAGGTGGTTGGTCGGGGTGGATGGGTAGGCGTAAAACACAAACGTCTAGCAACCCAAAGGTTGTGTGTTTGAATCTCATCACAGACAACTTTAGCATTTTAGCTAATTAGAAACTCACTACTTTTTTAGCTACTTTGGCAACTACTTAGCATGTTAGCTAATCCTTCCCCTAACCCTAAACTTACCCCTAACCCCTAGCCTAGCTAACGATAGCCACCGAGCTAACGTTAGTGTTAACCACCTAGCTAATGTTAGGCACAACAAATTGGAATGTCATACGTTTTGCAAATTCGTAACATATTGTTTGAACTGTAAATCGTAACATATCATACAAAATGGATGATGGACATCCACAAATTAATGCATACCATACGAAACGTAACATATCATAATTGGTGTGTCCCTGGTTTACATTTACTATGTTACGTGTACCCCTGAGTCCAGGTTGAAATATAGGGGAGCACTGGATTGGAAACCCCCTAACCCCAATCTCTACCAGTTTACATCGAGTTAACCTTTACAGTATCAAGCAGCTGATGCGTCATATAAGTAAATGTCTCATATCTTATATCTACAGGCTGATCTGTATTGATGGGCACTATGCTATATTATGACCAGAGAGATCACTCCAGATTCAAGTAGAAATGTGGCGTCAAAACTGTCCACTACGGGCAAAAAAAACAACAACTCAAAACAAGTGCCAGGAGCTGGGATTAAACCAGCAGTCTATGGAGTTGGAGCTCACTGCTTTGACCACTGAGCCATCCATCCACCATGAGTTAGCAAGGCCAGTCTTAATTAATGGCTAAACTTAACCTGGAGGTGTTTCTCTGTTTTAACCCTATCCCAAACCTTAATCCTTAACTTAACCAATCAGAATGAATGCCTGAACTGTTAACCAATCGGAATTATTGCCTGATCTTAACCCTAGAGTTGTTCCTATTTTAACCCTATCCCAAACCTTAACCAATCAGAATGAAATGAAGTGAGTTACTAGGCAAAAATAGATGTTTGTCCAAGGACGTCAAGAAATGACATGAGACTGTGATATCTTGTTGCAAATTATGACTTGTGTTGAAGAAGGGGCCTATTAGTATTATTTAAGATTCTTCAAATAGCCACCCTTGCCTTGATGACAGCTTTGCACACTCTTTGCATTCTCTCAACCAGCTTCAGTTCCCACATATGCTGATCACATATGCTGAAATAACACATGGAATCATGTAGTAACCAAAAAAGTGTTAAACAAATGAAAATATATTTTAGTTTCTTCAAAGTAGCCACCCTTGATGACAGCTTTGCATTCTCTCAACGAGCTTCACCTGGATTGCTTTTCCAACAGTTTGAGTTCCCACACATGCTGAGCACTTGTTGGCTGCATTTCCTTCACTCTGCGGTCCAACTCACCCCAAACCATCTCAAATGGGTTGAGGTCGGGGGGTTGTGGAGGCCAGGTCATCTGATGCAGCACTTCATCACTCTCCTTATTGGCAAAATAGCCCTTACACAGCCTGGATGTGTGTTGGGTCATTGTCCTGTTGAAAAACAAATGATAGTCCCACTAAGTTCAAACCAGATGGGATGGCATATCACTGCAGAATGCTGTGGTAGCCATGCTGGTTAAGTATGCCTTGAATTCTAAATGAATCACAGACGGTGTCACCAGCAAAGAAGCCCCATGCCATAACACCGCCTCCTCCATGCTACACGGTGGGAAATACACATGTGGAGATCATCCATTCATCCACATGCGTCTCACAAGGACATGGCAGTTGGAACCAAAAATCTCCAATTTGGACTCCTGACCAAAGGACAGATTTCCACCAGTCTAATGTCCATTGCTCGTGTTTCTTGGCCCAAGCAGGTGTATTCTTATTATTGGTGTCCTTTAGTAGTGGTTTCTTTGCAGTAATTCGACCATGAAGGCCTGATTCACACAGTCTCCTCTGAACAGTTGATGTTGAGATGTGTATGTTAGTTGAACTCTGTGAAGCATTTATTTGGGCTGCAATTTCTGAGACTGGTAACTCTAATGAACTTATCCTCTGCAGCAGAGGTAACTCTGGGTCTTCCTTTCCTGTGGCGGTCCTCATGAGAGCCAGTTTCATCATAGCGCTTGATGTTTTTTTACGACTGTACTTAAAACCTCTTACATCTAGACGTTCCGCTAGCGGAACACCTGCTCCAATATCCAAATTACTAAATTACTCACGATAAACGTTCACAAAAAACATAACAATTATTTTAAGAATTATAGATACAGAACTCCTCTATGCACTCGATATGTCCGATTTTAAAATAGCTTTTCGGTGAAAGCACATTTTACAATATTCTCAGTAGATAGCCCGGCATTACAGGGCTAGCTATTTAGACACCCAGCAAGTTTAGCCTTCACCAAACTCCGATTTACTATTAGAAAAGTTTGATTACCTTTGGTATTCTTCATCAGAATGCACTCCCAGGACTTCTACTTCAATAACAAATGATGGTTTGGTCCAAAATAATCCATAGTTATGTTCCAACAGCGCCGTTTTGTTCGTGCGTTCAAGACACTATCCCAATGGTAAATAAGGGTCATGCGCATGGCGCATTTCGTGACAAAAGATTTCTAAATATTTCATTACCGTACTTCGAAGCATGTCAACCGCTGTTTAAAATCGTAAAAAAGCGATAATATTCCGACCGGGAGTCGTTGAATCCGTTCAGAGACGATAGAATAAAATCATGGTGTCGTATCGTGCAGATAATAAAGAAGGGCAAGAAATGGTCAGACAGGGTACTTCCTGAACAGAATCTTCTCATGTTTTGGCCTGCCAAATGAGTTCTGTTATACTCACAGACACCATTCAAACAGTTTTAGAAACTTTGGAGTGTTTTCTATCCAAAGCTAATAATTATATGCATATTTTAGTTTCTGGGCAGGAGTAATAATCAGATTAAATCGGGTACGTTTTTTATCCAGCCGTGAAAATACTGCCCCCTATCCATAACAGGTTAAAGAAACTTTCAAAGTTCTTGAAATATTCGTATTGACTGACCTTCAAGTCTTAAAGTAAGGATGGGCTGTTGTTTCTCATTGCTTATTTGAGCTGTTCTTGTCATAATATGGACTTGGTATTTTACCAAATAGGGCTATGTTCTGTATGCCCCTACTACCTTGTCAAAACACAACTGATTGGCTCAATCGTATTAAGAAGGAAAGAAATTCCACAAATGAACTTTTAAGAAGGCATACCCATTAATTGAAATGCATTCCAGGTGACTACCTCATGAAGCTGGTTGAGAGAATGCTACGAGTATGCAAAGCTGTCATCAAGGCAAAGGGTGGCTATTTGAAGAAATTCAAATATAAAATATATTTTGATTTGTTTAACTCTTTTTTTGGTTACTACATAACTCCAAATGTGTTATTTCTTGTTTTGATGTTTTCACTATTATTGTACAATGTACAAAATAGTAAAAATAAAGAAAAACTCTTGAATGAGTAGGTGTTCTAAAACTTTTGACCAGTAGTGTAGACTGGCCACAGTCAATAAATTTCACAGAGAGCTGACGTTCAATCAGACAGACCTGGAGACTGGGAGGAGACCCCTAGCTCATTGTTTTACTATCCTTGTGGGGACCGAAATTCTAAATCCTATTATCACTAACCCCTAACCCTTAACCCTTAACGCTTAACCCGTAAACATTCCCACTCATGCCTTCTCCCCCTGTCTTAGAGAGATACTGCTCCTACACAATTCTAAGGTCTATTGAACCATGTCCCCTCCCTCACAACCCTCGTTCCATGGACACACACATTAATCCCAATAGCCCTAATGCTGAAATGCTATGACAACTCCAGTGCCACTTCCTCTGTCTCTCGCTCTCTCTCTGTTTTCTCTTTCTCTCTCTCCTACGCTGTCTTGCTTTCCCTTTCTCTCTTTCTCTTTCTCTCCTCTTTCTCTCCTTCTCTTTCTCTCTGTCTTCTCTTCTTTCCTCTGGATCCACATACCTGATTAAAGTTATATTCGACGTGCCTCAACTAAATATACAGTAGTAATCATGAAACCCTTGTCAACATAAATATACTTCTTAAGTGTATCACTAAAGGCCCTGCGCTACAGGACTAACCATTCCAGGCACGAAGACTCACACGTCAGTAGACACACACACACTTTTCTAGCTCACGTCATCACCCACAAACCACACACACCTCTGCTCCCGCCCGTGGACTAATGTATTTGCTCACACACACATACCTGTCATCATTACGCACATACAGTGTTTTAAACCAGTGATACATAAAAACATGAAACGACACACACAGCTAGCACATCTATTTACATATAAATGGAGGGGGAGTGTGGACAGCTAGATGTCATGTATTCATGTGCTGAGTGTTTGTATGGAGTACCACTATAAGCAGGGAGTGCTGCAGCCCCCTCAGCGCCCCCTACATCCCGTGGCTATGCAGGGAGGAGCTGTGTCTTCCAAGTGTATTGTGTGATAACAGACCCCATAGTCATGTGTAATGATGAAGGTCAAGCCACTAGTGGTTAGCATCAAAATGGCTGCTTAGTTTCCTCATTTAAAGGTGATTATGTCCCACATGCAGCACTTGACTATCTTTCAAAGATTATATGTAAAGAGGGTGTTATGTGGCCTCGAGGTCGGTAGCATTGCTGGTTGTCAAGTCTTACCCTCTAACGAGGGACTGATTGAGTCTTTACTTTACTTCCAGGGAAAGAAGAAAAGCAGCAGCATTGCTAACCTTGAGGCTCTGGTTTGAGTATCCCTGGTATAGGGTTATCATTATCATTAAATATGTCCCCAAAGCAATATATCAAATTATCTCTATTCATGTGGAAGGTCAAATCAATACTTTGTGACTGTCTATAGGATGTGTTCTTTCATTCATTCACTTTTTCTTGTTCAGTATGTTCTCTTGTATCTGTCTTTCTTGATTCTAACAGCACATCTCTAGCCTTTGTTTCTCTCCTTCCCTCGTGGGGGGGGGGGATAAGCAGGCAGCTCCTGTGTCTACTGACGTGTGAGTCTTCGTGCCTGGAATGGTTAGTCCTGTAGCACAGGGGCTATAGTAATGCGCTTTATGGTTACTACTGTATATTTAGTTGAAGCACGTCGAATATAACTTTAATCAGGTATGGAGAGAGGGAGATAGACATATAGAGAAAGAAAGGGAGACAGAGAGAGAAAGGGAGAGAGGGAGAGAGGAAGTGGCACTGGAGTTGTCATAGCATTTCAGCATTAGGGCTATTGGGATTAATGTGTGTCCATGGAACGAGGGTTGTGAGGGAGGGGACATGGTTCAATAGACCTTAGAATTGTGTAGGAGCAGTATCCCTCTAAGACAGGGTGAGAAGGAATGGGTGGAAATGCTTCAGATAATCTAATTATGCCCCTTTGTCCTACTGGAACATCAACATCCTTAGTCTTGCTCTCCTTTTATCTCTGTGAGTTGGTGTCTGCTGCTGTGCTGTGGAACATGGAGTCTTATAAAGTATTAATCATTTCTGTCGAGAGAGAGAGAGAGAGAGAGAGAGAGAGAGAGAGAGAGAGAGAGAGAAATATATATATATACTGGAGCATTATGTATATATATATAATGCTCCAGTGGGTCTAGTCCTGTCTGTCTGCCCCCGGGGACTATGGAAGGGGACAGATAGGTGTTCGTGCTGAGCAGTCACCGACTGACTGGGGGGTTTGTAGCTGGAGGTTGACTTAGCTGGAAACAGTGAGTTCTTTCTAACGTCACTAAGGCAGAATAGAAAGGTGCCATCAGATAAACAGATTGAGGTATGGATATTGCATGGATATCAAATGTATCAATACTTTTTGAAATATACTGCCTTAGCCCAGTCACCACCATCTGTCTGTACTTTACTGTGCTTCCTTTGCTCAGGGTCAAAGATGACAAGGGTTTTCCCATGAGAACAGTTTAGTGACCCCTGACATTAACCCAACCAACCAGACATGTTGGTCAAGAACAGCGAATACTATTATAGTGGCTGGGAGTGAATAATATGGTCATAAAATATGTTCTCTCTACCGCAAACCTAATACCACAGGAATGACTCAATATGCTTTTTGAGAAGGCTGTCATGTCGGTTTGGCTGGACGAGAGAGAGAATATCCAGGTGATAGCTATGATCCCTTAGTGATGCCACTTGTTATATCCACTTCAATCAGTGTAGATGAAGGGAAGGAGACAGGTTAAATAAGGACTTGTAAGCCTTTTAAGCCCTGAGACAACAGTTTCCTGTGTCTATCAAGAAAGGTCCACCACACAAAAGACATCCAACCAACTTGACACAACTGTGGGAAGCATTGGAATCAACATGGGCCAGCATCCCTGTGGAACGCTTTTGACACCTTGTAATCCATGCCCCGACGAATTGAGGCTGTTCTGAGGGCAAAAAGGAGGGGGGGTGAAACTCAGTATTAGGAAGGTGTTTTTAATGTTTGGTATACTCAGTGTGTGTGGGTGTGTGTGTGTGTGTGTGTGTGTGCGTGTGCGTGCGCATTACAGTTTTTTTCAATTGCTAAAGTGCATTGGTCAAAACTGAAGTCACATTGTCAAAACTCTTCACACAGTCAGCGAAATAGAAGTGTATATGGACCAAACTGTGAATAATTTGTCATTGCTTTCACACAAAATGCATTCAATGACCACATTCTCCGAAATCCATAAATTCTTTTCTCATTCATACTCCATTCATACTCCACCACTTGCAAAACTATATATTTACCGCACATGTTTTTAAATGCTGACACACTGTTTCCAAAACGGTTAAAAACACATTCAAAACAGAATGATGGCAAATGTCGTGCATTTCTGCAGTAACCAGATTGAAACATATAGAAAATCTCAGCAGAATATTTAATCATTCCAAACACAGCTGATTGCAATTTCAGCTGGAAGTCTACCCAAGTGTCCTGTTCTTAGTCTCGTTACCAAACAGACAAAAGAGGACGGCTTCAGAACGATTTAGTTTGGAAACATGGATCAAGGAAGACAGGTTGGTGGGGAAAGAATAGTGTCAGGGAGAGGGAGAGGAAGACCAAGAGCGGTGGTCCCTGATGAGATAAGGGCCACAATTATTGACCATGTTGTAAACCCTGGTCTCTTTTTGAGAGAGGCTGGTTTAAGGGTGCAACCAAATCTGCAGCGTTCAACAGTTGCATTAACAGTACGAATTTTCCGGTAAAACAACAGGAGATGTGCATCCTTCAATGATAATTGAACTACATATTATAGTACAATACAGTATGTTCACATTTTCAAATGTACTGCCATTTTGAAATATATTGATTATTTTGTGTTTTTCAGTAGGATCCAAAGGTTGCCTCCCACAGGAGGGAGTGGCAGAATATTATCAGATGGGCAGGAAATTGCCATCGTTGACATCGTAATTGGCAACAATGTAATAATACTGCGGGTAATTTGGGACAGAGTGCTGGCAGACAATATCACTTTTGGGAATGTGAATACGGTCAGCAGAACAACAATTGCCAGAGTCCTAGAGAAACATAAAATAAGGATGAAGCAGTTGTACACTGTACCCTTTGAGAGAAACTGTGAACGTGTGAAAGAACTCCGGTATCAATATGTCCAGGTCAGATGTCTGTTCAGTAACCAAACAGGGTACAAACTGTACACAGCTATGCATAATGTAAAGTACTGTAAGACTGTGGATTTACTGGATTTTAGAGATTAATGGAGATGGAAGCCAGGCAAACTGCAGATACATTAATCTTTGTGGATGAAGCCGGATTCAACCTGGATGTCCCAGTCCAGAGGAGCTAACATCACAATGTGTGCAGCACTGTCCAGTGATGCTTTGCTGTTACACAAACCACTCATTGGCCCCTACAATACAGAGGAGCTCATTTATTTTCTGGATGACCTGCATAATCGACTTGTGCCAGCAGAGGAGAGAGGGGCAAGAAACTCCCCTACCTTTGTTGTTGTGTGGGATAATGTGGAATTCCACCACTCTGCTGCGGTCATAGACTGCCTCCATACTCCCCCTTCCTAAATCCCATAGAGGAGTTTTTCTCTGCGTGGAAGTGGAAGGTTTATGACCACCATCCATATGACCAGATGTCCTTAATGGATGCCTTGAATGCGGGGTGTGGAGACACTTCTCCTGAAGACTGCAGGGTTGGATTAGGCCTTCCAGAAGATACTTTCCAAGATGCATCGCCAGAGAAGACATAAGATGTGATGTTGATGAGAATATATGGCCAAATGCAGGAGAGAGGGAAAACTGGAACCCTCACGGTACTGTAAAGTATGAGTGATTATACTATACATGTTGATGAAAACTGGAACCCTCACGGTACTGTAAAGTATGAGTGATTAAACTATACATGTTGATGAGAACTAGAACCCTCACAGTACTGTACAGTATGAGTGATTATACTATACATGTTGATGAGAACTAGAACCCTCACAGTACTGTGCAGTATGAGTGATTATACTATACATGTTGATGAGAACTAGAACCCTCACAGTACTGTACAGTATGAGTGATTATATTATACATGTTGATGAGAACTACAACCCTCACAGTACTGTACAGTATGAGTGATTATACTAGACATGTTGATGAGAACTAGAACCCTCACAGTACTGTACAGTATGAGTGATTATACTAGACATGTTGATGAGAACTAGAACCCTCACAGTACTGTACAGTATGAGTGATTATACTATACATGTTGATGAGAACTAGAACCCTCACGGTACTGTACAGTATGAGTGATTATACTAGACATGTTGATGAGAACTAGAACCCTCACGGTACTGTAAAGTAGGAGTGATTATACTAGACATGTTGATGAGAACTAGAACCCTCACAGTACTGTACAGTATGAGTGATTATACTATACATGTTGATGAGAACTAGAACCCTCACAGTACTATACAGTATGAGTGATTATACTATACATGTTGATGAGAACTAGAACCCTCACAGTACTGTACAGTATGAGTGATTATACTATACATGTTGATGAGAACTAGAACCCTCACAGTACTGTACAGTATGAGTGATTATACTATACATGTTGATGAGAACTAGAACCCTCACAGTACTGTACAGTATGAGTGATTATACTATACATGTTGATGAGAACTAGAACCCTCACAGTACTGTACAGTATGAGTGATTATACTGTACATGTTGATGAGAACTAGAACCCTCACAGTACTGTACAGTATGAGTGATTATACTATACATGTTGATGAGAACTAGAACCCTCACAGTACTGTACAGTATGAGTGATTATACTATACATGTTGATGAGAACTAGAACCCTCACGGTACTGTACAGTATGAGTGATTATACTATACATGTTGATGAGAACTAGAACCCTCACGGTACTGTACAGTATGAGTGATTATACTATACATGTTGATGAGAACTAGAACCCTCACGGTACTGTACAGTATGAGTGATTATACTGTACATGTTGATGAGAACTAGAACCCTCACGGTACTGTACAGTATGAGTGATTATACTAGACATGTTGATGAGAACTAGAACCCTCACGGTACTGTACAGTATGAGTGATTATACTATACATGTTGATGAGAACTAGAACCCTCACAGTACTGTACAGTATGAGTGATTATACTATACATGTTGATGAGAACTAGAACCCTCACAGTACTGTACAGTATGAGTGATTATACTACACATGTTGATGAGAACTAGAACCCTCACAGTACTGTACAGTATGAGTGATTATACTATACATGTTGATGAGAACTAGAACCCTCACAGTACTGTACAGTATGAGTGATTATACTATACATGTTGATGAGAACTAGAACCCTCACAGTACTGTACAGTATGAGTGATTATACTATACATGTTGATGAGAACTAGAACCCTCACAGTACTGTACGGTATGAGTGATTATACTAGACATGTTGATGAGAACTAGAACCCTCACAGTACTGTACAGTATGAGTGATTATACTATACATGTTGATGAGAACTAGAACCCTCACAGTACTGTACAGTATGAGTGATTATACTATACATGTTGATGAGAACTAGAACCCTCACAGTACTGTACAGTATGAGTGATTATACTATACATGTTGATGAGAACTAGAACCCTCACGGTACTGTACAGTATGAGTGATTATACTATACATGTTGTATGAGAACTAGAACCCTCACGGTACTGTACAGTATGAGTGATTATACTATACATGTTGATGAGAACTAGAACCCTCACGGTACTGTACAGTATGAGTGATTATACTATACATGTTGATGAGAACTAGAACCCTCACGGTACTGTACAGTATGAGTGATTATACTATACATGTTGATGAGAACTAGAACCCTCACAGTACTGTACAGTATGAGTGATTATACTATACATGTTGATGAGAACTAGAACCCTCACAGTACTGTACAGTATGAGTGATTATACTGTACATGTTGATGAGAACTAGAACCCTCACAGTACTGTACAGTATGAGTGATTATACTGTACATGTTGATGAGAACTAGAACCCTCACAGTACTGTACAGTATGAGTGATTATACTACACATGTTGATGAGAACTAGAACCCTCACAGTACTGTACAGTATGAGTGATTATACTATACATGTTGATGAGAACTAGAATCCTCACAGTACTGTACAGTATGAGTGATTATACTATACATGTTGATGAGAACCAGAACCCTCACAGTACTGTACAGTATGAGTGATTATACAATACATGTTGATGAGAACTACAACCCTCACAGTACTGTACAGTATGAGTGATTATACTACACATGTTGATGAGAACTAGAACCCTCACAGTACTGTACAGTATGAGTGATTATACTATACATGTTGATGAGAACTAGAACCCTCACAGTACTGTACAGTATGAGTGATTATACTACACATGTTGATGAGAACTAGAACCCTCACAGTACTGTACAGTATGAGTGATTATACTACACATGTTGATGAGAACTAGAACCCTCACAGTACTGTAAAGTATGAGTGATTATACTATACATGTTGATGAGAACTAGAACCCTCACAGTACTGTACAGTATGAGTGATTATACTATACATGTTGATGAGAACTAGAACCCTCACAGTACTGTACAGTATGAGTGATTATACTATACATGTTGATGAGAACTAGAACCCTCACAGTACTGTACAGTATGAGTGATTATATTATACATGTTGATGAGAACTAGAACCCTCACAGTACTGTACAGTATGAGTGATTATATTATACATGTTGATGAGAACTAGAACCCTCACAGTACTGTACAGTATGAGTGATTATATTATACATGTTGATGAGAACTAGAACCCTCACAGTACTGTACATTATGAGTGATTATACTACACATGTTGATGAGAACTAGAACCCTCACAGTACTGTACAGTATGAGTGATTATACTATACATGTTGATGAGAACTAGAACCCTCACAGTACTGTACAGTATGAGTGATTATACTATACATGTTGATGAGAACTAGAACCCTCACAGTACTGTACAGTATGAGTGATTATATTATACATGTTGATGAGAACTAGAACCCTCACAGTACTGTACAGTATGAGTGATTATACTATACATGTTGATGAGAACTAGAACCCTCACAGTACTGTACAGTATGAGTGATTATACTATACATGTTGATGAGAACTAGAACCCTCACAGTACTGTAAAGTATGAGTGATTATACTATACATGTTGATGAGAACTAGAACCCTCACAGTACTCTACAGTATGAGTGATTATACTACACATGTTGATGAGAACTAGAACCCTCACAGTACTGTACAGTATGAGTGATTATACTATACATGTTGATGAGAACTAGAATCCTCACAGTACTGTACAGTATGAGTGATTATACTATACATGTTGATGAGAACTAGAACCCTCACAGTACTGTACAGTATGAGTGATTATACTATACATGTTGATGAGAACTAGAACCCTCACAGTACTGTACAGTATGAGTGATTATACTATACATGTTGATGAGAACCCTCACAGTACTGTACAGTATGAGTGATTATACTATACATGTTGATGAGAACTAGAACCCTCACAGTACTGTACAGTATGAGTGATTATACTATACATGTTGTATGAGAACTAGAACCCTCACAGTACTGTACAGTATGAGTGATTATACTAGACATGTTGATGAGAACTAGAACCCTCACAGTACTGTACAGTATGAGTGATTATACTATACATGTTGATGAGAACTAGAACCCTCACAGTACTGTACAGTATGAGTGATTATACTATACATGTTGATGAGAACTACAACCCTCACAGTACTGTACAGTATGAGTGATTATACTATACATGTTGATGAGAACTAGAACCCTCACAGTACTGTACAGTATGAGTGATTATACTAGACATGTTGATGAGAACTAGAACCCTCACAGTACTGTACAGTATGAGTGATTATACTAGACATGTTGATGAGAACTAGAACCCTCACAGTACTGTACAGTATGAGTGATTATACTATACATGTTGATGAGAACTAGAACCCTCACGGTACTGTACAGTATGAGTGATTATACTATACATGTTGATGAGAACTAGAACCCTCACAGTACTGTACAGTATGAGTGATTATACTATACATGTTGATGAGAACTAGAACCCTCACAGTACTGTACAGTATGAGTGATTATACTATACATGTTGATTTGTTTGTAATTATTATTGCAGTCCTGGAATTTCAGGAATTCGTTTTTTGTTTCAACTTTTTATTTTTCACACGTAAATTACTACATACAAAGATATAGAAAAAATAATGCTATTGAAGCAAATTGCTGCATTTCTGATTCATTCATGTTGCATATACTTTAGTACGGTCAATAAAGTGAAAAGGTGTTATTCTTATTCTACAATGAAATACTGATTTATGTGAAAAATCATTCAAACTTCAGAGAAGTTTATCATTTATGTAGTGCTCCCTGTTAGAGTTTTTTAGGTCAGTGTGTTATGAGTGACTGTATGCTTTCTGAGTGAGAATTGTTTCCAGTGTTATGGTCGAATGAGCTTATTTTGAGACATGTATGAAGTGGTTTGAGTGAGTTTTGGAGGTGAGATTAACTGTTTGGCCGAGATGCATGTTGGTAATGCAGGCTGTCTGAAGAGTTTTGAAAAAGTGGCTTCAGTATTGACCGATGATTGTTAGCAATTGAAAAAAATGTAAGAACACCAATACTCTAACCAGTCATCAATCCAATACCGCCTGACCTTCTGAGACCCTGATGTGGATCTATGACACAAATGACCCATAGATCCACATGACACAAATGACCCATAGATCCACATGTCAGGGTCTCAGAAGGTCAGGTGGTATTGGATTGATGACTCGTTAGAGTTATGGTGTTCTTAATGTTTGGTATACTCAGTGTGTGTGTGTGTGTGTGTGTGTGTGTATTAATCTGCCAAGCTCCCAGCCTATATCTCTAATCATGGCACACACATCAATGAGAAGGCAGGCAGGTGAGCCACATGGCAGCTCTGAGATTATTAATGGATGGATATGAAAGGATTAAAACACATGGATTATTAATCCAGCGCTGTAAAACCAAGCGGGGAACAGTGGAGCACAGCCCATAGAGTACATCTAGCCAGGTCTACCTTCAAACACAGAGGTTCCTGGGAGTCAGGGGGAGACAAAGGGTTAACACAGACACAGGGGACTGAGGGGGGAGGGAGTTGCCTTGGAAGTAGTCAGAATGATATTGACACACAAACATGGTTCGATTTAGGCCATGCACATGGACTAGAGTCAAGGACGGATGCTAAGCATACCGGATGAATACACCCATGTTTGAACATACATTCACACTCAACACTGGATTCATGCATGTACACAATCTATAAGTGTTCCTATACATGCAGTTTTGCATCTCAATAAACTCATAAATATAAAATCCGTATAGCCCGCAAAAAAAACAAAATCATGAGGGTGAGCGGGGGCATGCATGAAGTAGGAGGCTGGCTGTATGTTGTCGTCCAGACACACACACACACACACACACACAGAGAGAGAGTGAAGAGGAGAGACGGGGAAAATGTTCTTAATGAAAAACAGTTAAAATATGCTTCATTTCTTCAAATGTCATGTTGAACTAAGAAAGTGGTTCCTTGAAACCTTGATTTTCTAGTCCTGTAGATGTCTATCATACGTGAGTTGAATTATGGTGAAGAAAGGAGGAGGAGAAGGAGGAGGTAGAGGAGAGAAAATGAATTGTGGAGTCATATAAACCAAGGGGAGAGAGGGAGGGGCTGCATACAGAGTGAGAGTGCAAATAAACAACACGAGAGAGATTGTAAATACAACCCATTTATGTTTATTTATTTTCCCTTTTGTACTTTAACTATTTGCATATAATATCACATTTGAAATGTCTTTATTATTTTGGAACTTTTGTGGGTGTAATGTTTACTGATAATTTCTTATTGTTTATTCTCTATTTCACTTGCTTTGGCAATGTAAACATATGAGAGAGAGAGAGAGAGAGAGAGAGAGAGAGAGAGAGAGAGAGAGAGAGAGAGAGAGAGAGAGAGAGAGAGAGAGAGAGAGAGAGAGAGAGAGAGAGAGAGAGAGAGAGAGAGAGAGAGAGAGAGAGAGAGAGAGAGAGAGAGAGAGAGAGAGAGAGAGAGAGAGAGAGAGAGAGAGAGAGGAGAGAGAGAGAGAGAGAGAGAGAGAGAGAGAGAGAGAGAGAGAGAGAGAGAGAGAGAGAGAGAGAGAGCCAAAGCAAGTAAAATATATAATTAACAAAAGTGAAATAAACAATTAACAGTAAACATTACACTCACACAAGATCCTCTGAGGGAGGAGCTGTAGAGGCTTCGTTTGTGCTGTTGTGCTGCGGTTGGCTTCGTCCATCACCCAACCACATTACCTTCAACACACACACACACCACCCAACCACATTACCTCCACACACACACCACCCAACCACATTACCTCCAACACACACCACCCAACCACATTACCTCCAACACACACACACACCACCCAACCACATTACCTCCAACACACACACACACCACCCAACCACATTACCTCCAACACACACACACACCACCCAACCACATTACCTCCAACACACACACACACATCACCCACATTACCTCCAACACACACACACATCACCCACATTACCTCCAACACACACACATCACCCACATTACCTCCAACACACACACACACACATCACCCGCATTACCTCCAACACACACACACACATATCACCCACATGACCTCCAACACACACACACACATCACCCACATTACCTCCAACACACACACACACACACACACACACACCACCCATAGAAAATATGTCTTTCTGATGTTGGAATAATTGGAAAAGCTCGGTCAACAGCAGAGACTGCATGTGACGTGATGTGACGTGTGTGTGTTTTCCTCCATACCCCCAGGGAAAGGGGACTTGATCGGCAGTGATTCTCTGACCAAGGAGCAGGTGATTAAGACCAATGCCAACGTGAAGGCTCTGACCTACTGTGACCTGCAGTACATCAGTCTGAAGGGGCTGAGGGAGGTTCTCCGGCTCTACCCAGAGTACGCCCAGAAGTTCATCTCTGAGATACAACACGACCTCACATACAATCTCAGAGAGGGCCACGGAGCTGACGTGAGTAGAACCGCAACGCATGCAGGCATACACTACTAAACATGCAGTAAAAACATGCACACACACATGCACAATATCACACACAGACACACACACACTAGTACATTGTTAGGCGTACAGCCTGCAGCTGTACCCGGTTTGTTTGATCAACAGAGAACATTGAGTGAAGAGGGATGGGTTCGTCTGTGTGCATTTGTGTGTGTGTGTGTGTGTGTGTGTGTGTGTGTGTCTGTCTTTCTGTGTGATAGTGGGGAGACTAGTAACAAAATGTAGTCCCTCTCTTCTCTCTGTGTTATCTGCTAATGCTGCATTATAAAACTCAGAGGGACTTGCCTAAGGGGACATTCACCTTCAGAGGCCATATCATGCATTGTATGCATAATCACTACTCCACCTCCCCTCTCCCTCCTTAAAATACACGAACACGCACACCCCTCCCTACGCACACATCTGGCTGGCCGTGTGCAGCGGAGTCAAACTCAACGAGACAGGAATAGCAGCGTTCAGCGGTTTGGAGTGTGTGCCGGAGCTAAGAATAGCGCCGGGGAAGTCAGGGGCTCTCGCTGACAGGCTGAGTCCCCTGCAGGTCCTGCTAAGATTGGATCCTGTGTGATAAAAATAGCCCAGGCAGTGGAGGAGAGAGGGAGGGAGGAGAAGGAGGGCTCAGCGGGCTTTCTTCTTTTTTTTCTCCTGTTCTCCACCACTTCCTTCAAACACACACAAGAGGTCTGCCCCCACCTTTCACAGAATAGCATGTCTATTTCTAACTCCCACTTTCTAATCTTAGCTTACAGCCCCAATGGCTGTGTTTGTGTGTCTGTGTGTGTCTGTGTGTGCGTGTTGTCGTGCGCATGAGCATGTGTGTTTGTTTGTCTCATTTAGCATCCAAAGAGCTTATTCCTTATCG
This sequence comes from Salmo trutta, assembly GCF_901001165.1. NCBI lineage: Eukaryota > Metazoa > Chordata > Actinopteri > Salmoniformes > Salmonidae > Salmo > Salmo trutta. The sequence continues at coordinate 20,706,957 of NC_042980.1, forward strand.
GCCAACGTTGTGATGGCATCGCCGGGGTCTACGGTGGGCTCTGCTTTACCGTGGTCTACGGTGGGCTCTGCTTTACCGGGGTCTACGGTGGGCTCTGCTTTACCGGGGTCTACGGTGGGCTCTGCTTTACCGGGGTCTACGGTGGGCTCTGCTTTACCGGGGTCTACGGTGGGCTCTGCTTTACCGTGGTCTACGGTGGGCTCTGCGTAGACCCCGGTATAGCAGAGAGAGAGAGAGAGAGAGAGAGAGAGAGAGAGAGAGAGAGAGAGAGAGAGAGAGAGAGAGAGAGAGAGAGAGAGGAGAGAGAGAGAGAGAGAGAGAGAGAGAGGTTTGGGAAAAGGGCACTTTGTGAAAGCAGCGATGAATGTATTCCGTCTCTGCTGATTCACTTACTCCTGACTGAAAGACTGAGACTCATGAGCCAGGCGCTGGAGGGAACACAATGTACTGGGTACACCAGTCAGTACTGTGTACACATAGACACACTTACAGACACATGCAGTAAACACACACACACGTTCAAACCACAGGAGGCTGCTGAGGGGAGGACGGCTCATAATAATGTCCGGAACGGAGCAAATGGAATGGCAACAACACATGGTTTCTGCTCTAGCCGTTACCACGAACCCATCCTCTCCAATTAAGGTGCCACCAACCTCCTTGATACCAACTCCGTGGCCTTGTGGTTAGTGTCCACCCTGAGATTGGAAGGTTGTGAGTTCAATCCCTGGCCGAGTCATACAAAAGATTGAACAAATGGGACATGATGCATCTCTGCTTGGCACTCAGTATTAAGGAGATTGGGGGTAAGTCCCTGCGACAGGCTAGCGTCCAGGGGGTGTACTTGTACATCAAGCTGCCTCGCGCTACAGAAACAGGCTCGCTTCCGCTACTTACTTACAACCTACTGGGGTTCACACACACGAGCGTGCTCTTGTTTTCATGCGCGCACACACACACTGCATCATACACAAACGTTTAACAAACGTGCACACATGCTCACAGTCTAGTAAGGCTGCAGATAAATACTCATTCCTAAACATTCTGACTAAACACACACTTACACGCTTGCTTGCATTCCAGCATGCTTGTGGCCATGGACGTCTGCACACGCCATGCATACATTAAACACATCATGTGAATGTGAAGGAACACAGGCACGTGAACACACACACCCCCGCGCAGTAAAGCAGTCCCTGCTTGCCTTTAGGGCTGTGAGCTAAGATTAGAAAGTGGGAGTTAAAAATAGACTCGCTACTGTGAAGGGCGAACTGATATGAGGGGAGTGGGGGATGACAGTAGGAGAAAGGACAGAGAGAGGGGGAGGAAGGAAATAATGTCTTTGATCAAGGTGAAAGAAGGGAAGAAAAGAGAAAGGGTGGGGCGTTGGCTCGTCCACATGGTGGAATATTGCACCCATTCATTAGCTCCATTCGCTGAATAGGCCTGTGGACATGGATTCAGGTACAAGCTCTCTGTTTAGATAGTGGATGAGATCTGCATACACACACACCCACCACACAACCTGGCAACACCTGGCACCACCTGGTATCACCTGGCACCACCTGGCACCACCTGGCATCACTTGGCACCACCTGGCATCTGTAAGGGCAGAACAAATAGAACACACCTCCTCCTTCCCCCTCTCCCTTCATCTCCATCCATCTCTCTCCCTCTCTGTCTCAGCTATGTACACCAACACGCCACCTTTCCATTCCATTAGTAATGTGTTGTAGCAGGTGGTGTTTGTTGTCTAAGACTAGTGGATTTAGCCTGTCCTTTCAACATTACGCCTTCTCATGTAATCTCACAGCCCGCTAATTGCTGCTTTGTTTGGCTGCACGGGTTATGGAAGTCATTTGTGTGCCTCTGAGGACATTGTTGAATTATTAATTTGGGGTTGGCAAGGGGTGGGCTGGGTGAGAGGGGGCATGGAGGGACAAAAGTGTTTGAGGAATGGATCTATCATACACAAACTCAGAGAGAGAGAGAGAGAGAAAGAGAGAAGCTGGGAGTAGAGTTGTACAAGTCTGCCTCCCACTGGTACTCTGTTGTTACTGCACCTAGTGCACTGGCTGGTCTTCTTGTGGAATGGATCACTCTCCTCTCCTTTCACTAGCCTGGTCAGAAAACATTAACATTAACAACATTAACAACAATCATTTTTTTGCAGATTTGAAGGAACTGGATATAATACAAATATAAATATAAATATACTGCTCAAAAAAATAAAGGGAACACTTAAACAACACATCCTAGATCTGAATGAAAGAAATAATCTTATTAAATACTTTTTTCTTTACATAGTTGAATGTGCTGACAACAAAATCACACAAAAATAATCAATGGAAATCCAATTTATCAACCCATGGAGGTCTGGATTTGGAGTCACACTCAAAATTAAAGTGGAAAACCACACTACAGGCTGATCCAACTTTGATGTAATGTCCTTAAAACAAGTCAAAATGAGGCTCAGTAGTGTGTGTGGCCTCCACGTGCCTGTATGACCTCCCTACAACGCCTGGGCATGCTCCTGATGAGGTGGCGGATGGTCTCCTGAGGGATCTCCTCCCAGACCTGGACTAAAGCATCCGCCAACTCCTGGACAGTCTGTGGTGCAACGTGGCGTTGGTGGATGGAGCGAGACATGATGTCCCAGATGTGCTCAATTGGATTCAGGTCTGGGGAACGGGCAGGCCAGTCCATAGCATCAATGCCTTCCTCTTGCAGGAACTGCTGACACACTCCAGCCACATGAGGTCTAGCATTGTCTTGCATTAGGAGGAACCCAGGGCCAACCGCACCAACATATGGTCTCACAAGGGGTCTGAGGATCTCATCTCGGTACCTAATGGCAGTCAGGCTACCTCTGGCGAGCACATGGAGGGCTGTGCGGCCCCCCAAAGAAATGCCACCCCACACCATGACTGACCCACCGCCAAACCGGTCATGCTGGAGGATGTTGCAGGCAGCAGAACGTTCTCCACGGCGTCTCCAGACTCTGTCACGTCTGTCACGTGCTCAGTGTGAACCTGCTTTCATCTGTGAAGAGCACAGGGCGCCAGTGGCACATTTGCCAATCTTGGTGTTCTCTGGCAAATGCCAAACGTCCGTTTGCACAACAGCATGTGAAATGTATTGTCAATCAGTGTTGCTTCCTAAGTGGACAGTTTGATTTCACAGAAGTGTGATTGACTTGGAGTTACATTGTGTTGTTTAAGTGTTCCCTTTATTTTTTTGAGCAGTGTATAATATAATATAATACTGCCAAAATAAAGGAAACACCAACATAAAGTGTCCTAATAGGGCGTTGGGCCACCACGAGCCAGAACAGCTTCAATGCACCCTGGCATAGATTCCACATGTCTGGAACTCTATTGGAGGGATGTGACACCATTCTTCCATGAGAAATTCCATAATTTGAAGTTTTGTTGATGGTGGTGGAAAACGCCGTCTCGGGCGCCGCTTCAAAATCTCAATTGGGTTGATATCTGGTTACTGAGATGGTCATGACATATGGTTTCCATCATTTTCTCATTCAGTGACCACTCATGCCCTGTGGATGGGGGCATTGTCATTCTCTGGGGGCATTGCCATGGTAGGCAAAATAATGGCCTGCCCAGCATTCTTATACATGACCCTAAGCATGATGGGATGTTAAGTTACCTGTACCCATCTGTATAGAATTTCCTGTTATCAGATTACCATTCTCATCTCTCTCTCTCTCTCTCTAGGTGGACTGGGAGAGTAATGGAGGCCTGGTGAAGAAACTTTCTTCCATTAAGGAGGATGAGGAGGGTGATGAAGAACAGAGCTCTGTATCGTGTGCCCCCCGTTCCCCTTTACGTCTGACCAGGGTTCTTAACTCGCCCCTGCGCTCCCCCCTGCTGCCCCCTCGGCCCTTCCGCCCCCCCTCAGAACACGCCCGCCCCGCCACCCTGCAGATACCTGTGGTCAGCTTCAGCAGCGCACCGCCGGAGCTTAGTCCCAGGTAGGAGAAACACACACAGACTCACTCCCATACACACACACAAATCATACACCACAGTTTGTATACAGTTTAAACAAGCTGGTTTAAACTCAGGCAGAGGATTGAATTGCTGTAATACAGTAGACTTGTCTATTTCATGGTGGCTGGTAGAGGAACTGAACACAATTAACACTTGAGCGTTGATCCTCCAGTGCCTGTCTGGCTGCCATGGCAACTAACGTACGGTGCTATTGGGTCCCAGCAGAGGGAGTGTGGATTTCCCTTCACACCAGGTGGCAGGCTCAGTATGCAACAAGATCTCACAAAATGTTGAAATTGGCTTCAGAATCCAATGTTTGTCCATGAGACTAGCGGGTTCAATCCCAGTGCTACTCAATCATTTTTTTGGTTTTAGCCTATCCCAAATCTTAACCCTTACCTTAACCAGAGCCTACTTGATGGTAATAGCGCTCACTGTTGCCCCTAGTGGCCGGTATTGAAGGCGATTCCCGACCCCGACGGACGTCGAATATTACTTTGGATCTTGAGTGACCTGGCTGCAGTGTGTGTGTGTGTGTGTGTGTGTGTGTGTGTGTGTGTGTGTGTGTGTGTGTGTGTGTGTGTGTGTGTGTGTGTGTGTGTGTGTGTGTGTGTGTGTGTGTGTGTGTGTGTGTGTGTGTGTGTGTGTGTGTGTGTGTTCAGCACACTGCATAGCCCGCCTGCCAGCCCTGCGAGAGAAGCCCAAACCTGACATGTGCTCAGTGGGGTGGCAGCTGTGTTGCTGTTTGAACATAACATCTGGAGCCAGAGAGAGAGAGAAGAGACCTACAGTAGAGTAGAGGGGGAGAAATGGAAATAGGACAGGAGAGGAATGAGGAAGGCAGGGCTGAACATAGGCTTAAATTTTCCACTCCTCTATGACAGCTGTTTCCCCCCCTTTCTTTGGGTTTTATTCATCTTTATTCCCCTCTTTCTTTATCTCAATCCTCACTCTCTCTCCCTCTGTCTCTCCCCCTCTCGCTTTCTCTCCCTCTAGGTTTGTGGATGGTATTGAGACAGAGAGAAATGTGAACTCAACCCAGAAGTTTGAGTTTAGCTCCAGTCTTCTACACAGTGGTCCACCATCCCCAGGACTAGGTAATACAATCTCCTCTCCACCAGTCTGTTGCTGCTCTCTCCAACATGTACTTACCTCTCCGTGTGCGTGTGCGTGTGCGTGTGTGCTCGTGTAGGGATCCAGGAGCAGTCAGAGATCAAACAGAGTGTCTCTAAGCTGAGTGACGAGGTGAGTGGTTCTAGCTGGTGATGAATCTTAAAACATAATATATAGTAACATAACACGTAAAAACACTAATATTCCAGTGTCAGTCACACTCGCGCACCTCTTGTCTGTGTCCACAGATGAGCAGTCTCTCCCAGCAAGTCTCTCAGCTCAGCCAGGAACTACAGGAAATGACCCGCCTGCTCCGGCCCCTCCTCCTCGTGGCGCCTCAGCCAATCCTGACAGCCATGACGCCCATTCTGACTCCACCCCCCAGCAGTGCCAGCCAACCGTCCTCCAGGACACCTCTGGTGGTCCCACCTCCAGCCCCGCCCTGCTCCCCACAACCCCACCCCCGGCGAACGCAGTCCTGCTCACTATTGGACGTGGACAGTGCTGACACAGGGAGGGTGGACCTGCCAGGTTGCCTCCTCCCCACCCCCCCTCCACAGAGGCCTCCAGCCCAGGCCCAGGACCATCCTCCAATCTCCCCAGGGAGATGTTCCAAGGACTTACTCCACTCCAACCCCCCTTCCCCTGGGACAGGAGACACAGAGGGGTCCACCCACCTCTCCAACGGTTCTAACCACTCCAATCTCCCGGTCTCTAGCAACGGGTTCTTCCCTGTCCAGGACCGTCCTCCCCTTGCCTCCCGCACACCATCCCCCTCCCTTTCCTTCTCACTGTCTCTCTCCTCCTCACCCTCCTGCTCTCCCTGCCAGGGACCCCACCATTCTCGACCAGGCAGCCACAGTAGCCACAGCAGGGGCCTGTTCCCCCTGCCTCCCTTCCAGGACACCCCGCCCCCACCTTCCTCCCATTGCTCTGCTCCCCCGTCACTCATCTCCTCGCCTGGAGACCATAGGCTGAGGGTGGTCAGCCCCTCCTTTTCCTCCTCCATTAACCTCATCCCTCCCACGTCCTGTCTTAACCCCTCACCCTTCTTCCCGGGGCCGTTCTCCCTGGACTCTCGAAGGGGGGAGACGCAGGGGGGCCGCAGGCTGGAGGCAGGACACCTGGAGCTTGAGATGCAGGAGTGGGGAGGGGAGAGGGGGGAGGGATGCTCCCAAATGATGGAACACATCAGCTACATCGACGAGGATGGGCCAGCTCTGTGACAGAGAGGCAGATTACATGCAAGAAGAAACAGTAGAAGAGAGAAAGACAAGGAGAAGAGAGGAGGAAATGTAGCCAGCTGGTCAAGAGAGCAACGTTGAACCTGTGATACGCACACAGACAGACATACAGACAAATGAATAGATAAACAGTTGAACACACAACCAGTGAGATGGTCAGGTGGAAACCAATGGCATCACTGAAAAAGATCCCACCAGGACAGTAGCATGACACCTAATCTAACGGTAGTCTAATCAGGCGATCTGGCCTTGTTCTGGTCATGTTAAAGCAACAAATCCTTCGGTATCTGTGGACGTCATAATGTCATAAGTGAAATGTGCATCCTTTTCCCTACCCCTCTGCTGACTCCATAGAGAGCATGTTGCCCTTGCCAGATTTTCCCAACCTACCACCCCTTCATGACATGACATAGGACTGGAAATGTACACTCTTATTCAGTCTCTGTCATGTAGATTCAGCATCATACTAAAATATATTGCTTGGATATCACCATAGCTGATTCAAATGTGGAGTTAATTTACTTCATATTACTACTTAATATTCCTTCAGAGTTTCTCTTTAGATACATTGGGACATGTTTCTCTGCTACTGTTATATGGAGGGTTATTTGTTACGTTTGGATGAGCCCATTTGACTATCTCCACAAACTACATACACACTTGCACTGTGGTCTTATATATAATGACACCCTCAGTGTCGATCCAGCATTCATAGTAAAGCCTACACGCCTTAGTGTCTCTCCCTCTTACAATATTCAACACTACAAGAGAATCAGTGAGCTTACAAGTCACATGGATCCCACCAAAACATGAAGACAACACTAATGTAGAGTAGATATTAAAGGGCAACTCCACCACTTTTCAACCTCATTTTCATTATCTCCAGCACAGTACCAGTGTCACCATATGTGAAAAAGTTTTGTAGAAAGAAATGATGACTCACACTAAATGATTACGCTGCTCTATCGTTCGCTACATACTTTAGTCTGAGACTGTCATCACTGAAGTCGTCTGTGGTGACGAGGGGCACGAGGGGCGTTGTGCAAAACAAAGTCCCTTTAATACTCTGATTGGATCGCCTCTAACCAATCAGAGTATTAAAGCCGCTTTACCCAAGCGTGTTCTGGCTCTGGCCCAAGCCATCAGTTTCTTGACCAATCAGACGGCCCCGAATGTGTTCGCAATCGGTGAAGGGTTAGGAAGGTACTCAGAGCCAGACTCAATGCGGAGAAGAAACTAACGTTCGTGGGTGTGGAGTATAGTCGGAGCAAGGAGCCTGGTGAGCCAACCCGATGACGTCGTCAAAAGTTAAAACATTTTAAAAACTTATTTTCAAACACTATGAAATTTGCGGTGATATGGGGAGCAAGAAAATACCCTCCCTTGGGCTAGAAATTCATTGCAGGTTTTGAATATCAGTTTTTTACTTTTAATCCTACCCTGTGATGTCACAGAGAAGCTTTTTAACCACAGAAATGTGCTGTTTTCACATACACTACTGTTCAAAAGTTTGGGGTCACTTAGAAATGTTCTTGTTCTTGAAAGAAAAGCTATTTTTTTGTCCATTGAAATAACATAGAATTGATCAGAAATACAGTGTAGACATTGTTAATGTTGTAAATTACTATTGTAGCTGTAAATGGCTCATTTTTAATGGAATATCTATATAGGTGTACAGAGGCCCATTATCAGCAACCATCACTCCTGTGTTCCAATGGCATGTTGTGTTAGCTAATCAAAGTTTATCATTTTAAAAGGCTAATTGATCATTAGAAAACCCTTTTGCAATTACGTTAGCACAGCTGAAAACTGTTGTTCTGATTAAAGAAGCAATAAAACTGGCCTTCTTTAGACTAGTTGAGTATCTGGAGCATCAGCATTTCTGGGTTCGATTACAGGCTCAAAATGGCCATTAACAAAGTACTTTCTTCTGAAACTTGTCAGTCTATTCTTGTTCTGAAAAATTAAGGCTATTCCATGCGAAAAATTGCCAAGAAACTGAAGATCTCGTACAATGATGTGTACTACTCCCTTCACAGAACAGAGCAAACTGGCTCTAACCAAAATAGAAAGAGGAGTGGGAGGCCCAGGTGCACAACTGAGCAAGAGGACAAGTACATTAGAGTGTCTAGTTTGAGAAACAGACGCCTCACAAGTCCTCAACTGGCAGCTTCATTAAATAGTACCCACAAAACACCAGTCTCAATGTCAACAGTGAAGAGGTGACTCTGGGATGCTGGCCTTCTAGGCAGAGTTCCTCTGTCCAGTGTCTGTGTTCTTTTGCCCATCTTAATATTTTATTTCTATTGGCCAGTCTGAGATATGGCTTATTCTTTGCAACTCTAGCCATTTTGAGCCTGTAATCGAACCCAGAAATGCTGATGCTCCAGATACTGAACTAGTCTAAAGAAGGCCAGTTTTATTGCTTCTTTAATCAGAACAACAGTTTTCAGCTGTGCTAACATAATTGCAAAAGGGTTTTCTAATGATCAATTAGCCTTTTAAAATGATAAACTTTGATTAGCTAACACAACATACCATTGGAACACAGGAGTGATGGTTGCTGATAATGGGCCTCTGTACACCTATGTAGATATTCCATTAAAATGAGCCATTTACAGCTACAATAGTAATTTACAACATTAACAATGTCTACACTGTATTTCTGATCAATTTGATGTTATTTTAATGGGCAACAAATGTGCTTTTCTTTCAAACGGTAGTGTATGTAGACACTTCCCACTGGGCACAGACATCATTTAAAAAAATCATTATTTACATTTGGTTGAGATATCAGGTTAAAAGACAAAAAAAATTAAAAACAAGTTCCCTTACGTTGATAACTTTTTGTAAATCCAGTTTTCCACATTTGAATCAACATCATCAAATTGATTTTTAAACGACCAGTTTTTGCCCAGAGTGGTTGGTTTGGTGCTGAGATGATGGAGGTTGAAAAGTGGCAGAATTGCCCTTTAAGAGGGAGATATAATGGCGGGCACCAGCTTTAGGCTTTGGAGGCTATGCATAGTGGGGGATGAGGGGAATATAGGTCTGTTGTAAAAAAGCAGACTGCCAGTGAAGAGTTCCCACATCAAACCAAGCTTTAGCCATCCAGCCATTCGTGCCTTCTCCTTCGAACACACATATACCACATATCCATTCTTTCACATATCATTCACAGATGGGGATGCTGTTGTGATTTATAAACCATTGACTATTATGAACACTGCACTTTTATTTTTGAAAAGTAAGTTATTTATGTATTTATTTGTGTTAGTAAATTATATATTCTGGCAATATCTTCTGTTGAAAATGCAGAGGAGTGTTCTGGCCCTTTTCCATCCATCACTAGTTGTTCAACCAGACATCTTCACTTCAGTTCAACAGCTTCATATCAAAGCCCACATGCACCAACACACACTATTGCCATGTCCCCAGCATCATCTGCAACACATGGACAATTGTCAACCTCTGGATGACAGACTTATCCTACAGCTCAGATACTGCTAAATTGGTCAGAGGCCTCATTTTTCTAGCGTCGTCTGATGCGCTGTGTACTTGGAGTGTACCAGAGTTGTTTGGGGGTGGTGCACTATTCCTATTATAGACAGATTCAGATGCTGGTTTCTATTTTCTGTAACAAGGTGAGGACTTGGATGCGGCTGTATGGAGGTGTGAGAGTAGTGGGAGGAGGGGGGGGGGGCCAGTGAGAGGGGTTTGGGGTGGGGGTGTTAAATGCATGTCACAGCTATCTGCATGAGGAATATGCCTGCTTCAGAACTAAGGGAGAGGAAGGTGGGCTTACTGTGCTGCCCGAGGCTTTGGGAGGCTTCAGATGTATTTTATTATTAAATGTCACCAACTTTACCAGAAATACATTATACAAGAATAAACAAAGTGTTGTTTTATAAGATCCAGGCTTCTGTGATGCTTTGGATCCGAATCATTGTCAGGGATGACGATGTCCAGCACCAGTGGGATCACTTCCTAAGTCATTTAATGTGTTGAACAACCGTGGTAATGCTCTCATAACCAGTGGACCTTTAGTTGATGCATGTATTCAGTTACGTTACACTTGTGACTTGTTTCCTTCACATGCCTCACATTGACAATTAAGTGTTCTCCACTTCCCTCCACCCGGTGCCCGCGGACAACAAAAAAAGACAGTACTCAATGACCAAGTCCATCTTTCAGGTCTGCATATATTTCAAATGGTAGCATTCATTCTGTCAGAGCTTCTGTAAGAATGGAAATATCAGGGAAAGGAAAGATCTAGAAGATTCTGGGGGGAACCAAATGGCTACAGGTAAAGGACATTTAGCATTTTATCCTATTTCGTGGATCCATCTTAGTGCCTTCTGAAAGGTAAGACTAGAGAGAGTCAGGGTCATACATAGTGACACGCAATGGGCCGGTTTATCAGATACAGATTAAGGGCCCAATTAAATCTAATCGCTGAATCGTTACAAATTGCGCAATCGAAATGTAAAGGTAAATTCCGGTTGAACCAACATATGCAGCGTTTACCACTAACGCGGGAACATTGCCTTGAAATTTCAAATCACGCTATAACACTGAACTTCCACAACACAGATTGAATAGAGCCCTAAATCTAGTACTGGATTTAAAAATTATGCTCAATAGAGATTCTCCATTGAAAGTGCTTTTTAGTCCAGGACTAAACTTAATCTGGGTCTGTGAAAGCAGCCCATATTTCCAGTCAACCTAACTTTGTTCTATTGACCACATCATCCTCCCATTGATATTCTGTTCACACCCTACTGTACAAGGAACCCAGGATCAGACACAGAGAAAAAGAAACAGAGGGGGAAAATTATAATCTAAAAAATATATTTATATGTTTATATATATTTACGAGGTATGTATCCACAAAAAAAGAAAACACAAAAAAGTACAAATTGAGCAGTCTTTTTTCCAAACGCAATCTCTCTCGTGACATAAAGCCCCTCTTTAATAATAATAATAATAATAATAATATCAATAATTAGCTAAATAAAACCAGGAGGAAGCGATGCTCCCACAACCCTGCCCTCTTCGTCAGAGCCTTTAGTCCAGCTCTCCGTCCCACTCTCTGAGACATCTTTATGTTCAGTCTCCTCATTAGGAGTCCAAAAGCACCAAAGCCTCCTGGCCACATGGTGGCGCTGTGCTGCACTGGCTGGCTACTGTACTGCACTCTACTAACCCTTCTTCATTCACATCCATCTTTGCATAAAAAAATAAAAATAAAAAAAGGCAAAAACCTTTGAATGACCCCCCCCCCCCCTCCAGTAACCGTTGCTATGCAGAAAGCGTTTCCCAGTTCCCCCTCCAACCTTGTCTCCGGGTGGGGTGGGGGTAAGGTTTGGGTTGGGGGTGATGGGGTGGAAGGGGGGCGTCTGCCGCTGCAGCTCAAAGGTGTCTTTGTGCAACAAAACTAAGATTAAACTGAAGGAGAAAACAAAACAATGGCAGCAGGCAGGCAGGTCTCCTCCTGGCAGGCCATTGGATTTTTAGTTGTGTTGTTGGGGGCAACGACATCGGAGACTGCTCTCGTGGGGTCACGCCAGATACTGCTGCATTGCTGTCTTCGCCCTGAAAGAGAGCGAGAGAGAGTCAGTATCCTACAACACAACGAGCGTGCATGTGTTTGTGCGCGTGTCTGTCAGTCAATAGGAGAGAGAAACTGAAGGAAAGCGGAAGAGAGATCAGAAGTGTGTGTGGCTGTGTCGGACCTGTCACAGAGGTTGGGGTCTGAGGCCTGGGTGAGTTTGTGCAGGATGTCTACAAAGCCCAACTCCCTCAGCTTGTCCTGACGCTCCTGGGACCCTGAACAGAGAGAGACACCGACGCAGGAAGGTTAGAGAGGAGGATGTTGGAGGCAGAGACCCGGTCCAACAGTGTTTACTCAAAACACAGATGAAAACCAGTGATGTAGTGGACCATAAACGCGTTACGTTGCCGTAATGCATAACATTGCAGAATTTGATTCACTTTATACCACTACATCCATGAAACTACCACTAGCCCTAGCTAACACAAACACTTTGAACATCTGTGTTTCCACGCTCCCCCGCAGTCCCCCCCCCAGCTTGTGACAACCTGTCATGGCGTTGGCCTCACCGTCCTCCTCGTTCCAGATCAGGTTGGAGATACAGAAAGTGGCCGCCAGCTGGAGCTTCACATTAGAGTGAGCCTGAGAGGATATCACAGAGAAAATGTCAGTACTTGCTTAAGATATGTCAACAATATATGCAAAGAGAGACGGTCAAACTCGTTCTAAATAAAACGATCACACATGGATACAGGCAAATATGAAGGTTGACAGAGTTCAGTGAACCTCTTTAAGCCTGATCAGCAGTCGAGAACTAAGTATAGCTACAGTGGCTAATGGAGGGAAGAGACTCTACCATGTAATATTTGATTTTCTGGAGGATGTCGTCATTGGTCATGATGAGTTCCTTGGCTGTGTTGCCGTCAGCAATGTTGGCTAGGATACAGAGTGTCTGAAACACAGACAGCAGCTCTGTCCTGAAGTGTTCCTCAAGACACAAGTAGGGTTGCAGAACCGCTAACTTCTCAGAAATTCACAAATTTACTAGAATTTGGAGCACTCCTGGAATTAGGAAATAAGCAAGGAGGGAATAATCCAACTGGAAAACCTGGGAATTTGGGATTAAGTGAATGAAATATTGCAACCCTACATCAAAGTGTTCATGGTATAATAAGCTGGGGGGGGGGGGGGGGGGGGCATACCTGTTCTTTGACCTCGATGCTGTGTTCTCCCTCGAGGATTAGAGTGACTGCCTGCATGATCTGCTTCCCATGAGAACTCATGACCTGGTCTATGTGCTGGAAGACAGAAGGGAGAGGAGGTTAGAGAAAAGAGACTGATCAAGCGGGATAGAGTATGAAAAGGCGAGACAATGTGTGTGTGAGTGAGACTTGAGATGATTAAAAGCAGAGTCTGTCTCTCTGGCGACTGCAGTACCGAAAGAGAAATACAAAACCTGACCAAACAAGCCTCAGCTTCCTTTGGTAGGCTCAGGAGAATGGTCTTCCAGAACAAAAGGCCTCAACCTTCACACAAAAATATCTGTTTACCAGGCAGTGGTCATGACAACTCTCCTCTACAGCTGCGAGACGTGGACCATCTACACTCGCAACATCAGGATGCTGGAGGCCTTTCACATCAGGTGACTCTAGTGCACAACCTTGCGTGACCGGGAGCCCTGTATGGCCAGCTCTGCAGAGGGTCAGGGGAGGCGCTACAAAGACCAACTGTAGACCACAACGGAAAAGTGCAGGCTTAACCCTACCCAGCTGGAGGGCACTGCGGCTGAACGCTCCATATGGCGCCAGCTCTACCAGCAAGAAGTGCAGAAGCTTGAGAAGGACAGGAACAGGCTATGGAGAAGAAAGCGCCTCAAGAGACCTGAAGCCAGGAATGCACCTAGACCCCCCCCCAAACGGAGACTCTACATGCCCTGTCTGCAACAGACGATGTGGGTCAATGATTGGACTTAAGTCACACAAAGACTACCTTCAGTGTGTGTGTGTGTGTGTGTGTGTCTCTCTGTGCCAGTCTTACGGGCCGTGTGGAGAGCAGGTTTCGTAGCAGGCCCAGGGTCTTCATCAGGACATTTGAGTCAGGGTCAGAAAGCAGACGGAAGAGCTGCTCTGTTCCCAACGCTCTCACAATCTCCCCCTTCACCTTCTGGTCCGCCTGGAACGCCATGTTCTACACACACACACAATCATGATGGTGTAGGTTAGACACACACCTTCTATAGTAGGGTTGTGCAGTTACAGAAACTTTACCAAAGTTCCAGTTGGAAGATACTCAGTTGAAGGGTTGCCTCACTGCTTATGCTCTACTGACTGAGAATCAGCAGAGCAAGGCAGTACAGTGGTGACAGCAGAGCAAGGCAGTACAGTGGTGACAGCAGAGCAAGGCAGTACAGTGGTGACAGCAGAGCAAGGCAGTACAGTGGTGACTCACCATTAGAGCCCAGATGCCATTGACCCTCAGGGCTGGACTATCACTCTGGGTCAGACTGCATAGTAACTCTATCACCCCTGACTCCAAGATGGGCTGCAGACACAGGCAAAACATATGCACTTACTCCCACTGATCATGCTAAATTGCAGGTTCACAACCTGACAGCTAATATTTAGTCCTAAAACATCAAGCAAAAAAAATACACACACAGTACCAGTCAAAAGTTTGGACACACCTACTCATTCAAGTCTTTTTCTTGATTTTTACTATTTTCTACATTGTAGAATAGTGAAGACATCAAAACTATGAAATAACACATATGGAATCATGTCGTAACCAAAAAAAGTGATTCTTCAAAGTAGCCACCCTTATAAAATATAAAATATATTTTGATTTGTGTAACACTTTTTTGGTTACTACATGCTTCCATATGTGTGTTATTTCATAGTTTTGATGTCTTCCCTATTACTTCTACAATGTAAAAAATAGTAAAAATAAAGAAACCCTTAAATGAGTAGGTGTCCAAACTTTTGACATACAACTTTACTGAGCTGTGTTTGTCTACCAATCATGAAGCTAGCTAGGTAGCAGTGTTGTATTGCCAGCTAGGTAGCAGTGTTGTATTGCCAGCTAGGTAGCAGTGTTGTATTGCCAGCTAGGTAGCAGTGTTCTATTGCCAGCTAGGTAGCAGTGTTCTATTGCCAGCTAGGTAGCAGTGAGCTAGGTAGCAGTGTTGTATTGCCAGCTAGGTAGCAGTGTTGTATTGCCAGCTAGGTAGCAGTGTTGTATTGCCAGCTAGGTAGCAGTGTTGTATTGCCAGCTAGGTAGCAGTGTTGTATTGCCAGCTAGGTAGCAGTGTTGTATTGCCAGCTAGGTAGCAGTGTTGTATTGCTGTCTGCCGGTCTCACCTCTTTGCTGGGTGAAAACTCCAGTAGCAGGTTGCATAGTGTAGAAGAGGCCATGACCAACACCTCGTCTGGAGCGTTCTGTAACAACTACACACAGCAGAGAAGAGAGGTAGAGTTTCACTACGAAGGCCATATACTTTGCAGCATACATAGATCATTTGTATAGTAAGTAATCTTGTATGGTGAGAAAGAGACCCCTTGGTATAGACCTTCATAAGGGGCTTCCATACGGCGTGGTCATGAAAACTAGTCCTCAACTGCTGGACTGACCGGGACAGACTGTGAAGACACCTGGACACAGAGGAAGAGTCAATATCACAACAGGCACACACGGCTACCATTTGAGAGTCAGATGTCTCGGATGCAAGGAGATCTTCTTAGGCTCAGAAGGGACAGAATGTGACAGGACACTCAGGATGTCACAGCACCCTCAGTGGAGAGGTAGGGATGTTATCAGTACCTGACAGCAGCTAGCCGCACCTTGACGCTGGATTCTGACAGGCCACTCACTATCCTGTCCATCATGTTCTCTGTCTCTGTGATCTGAGGAGGAGAGAGACGGGGGTGTTAGGAAGAGGACACGGACACATTTCTAAAGGCGTCTGGGTAGGGATGTGTGTACTGTTGAGTGAAAGCCACCTTCTTGCGGATATCTTCGTCGTTGGAGCCCAGTGAAGCGTACAGTTTAAAGGCAGCTTGTCTCAGCTCGTGAGCATGCTTCAGGTCGTGATCCAACTGCAGATAAAAGACAATTCAATATTTGGTGAGAGGTAAGAGAGTTAGAGGTTTTTGTCCAAAGTAAGGAATGTGGTGTTCTTTTCTCACAACAGCGTCAGTGTTTTCCTGACGGTAACAGTTCTCTGCCTTGTAAGATTGCCTGGCTAGGTTGAATGAGTAAAGTCCAGTGTCTCACCCTCTTGATGTCAGTGATGGCGCTGACAGAGCTGGGGTATTTGAAGTAGTCAGCCAGCATGGCCACTAGGTGGTCTGTTACACTGGCGATCCTCTGCAGCTCCACATCAGGCTCCATCAGGTAGGCCAGGGTCTCTGCCCCCTCCACACGCTCCTCCAACAACCTCTCCTTACTGCACATCCTCACCAGGCACGGCAGGGCCTACACAGGGATGGAACAAGGATTTTACACACACACACACACACACACACACACACACACACACACACACACACACACACACACACACACACACACACACACACTAGACTCAACATACATCACACACATACATACCAGTACCAGACAAGTCATAAGACATGCAAAATGGTATAATCACCTTTAAAACGATGCAGCTGTCATCGGTCCTAATGGCTCCTGCTCGACACATGTATGTTAGACTGGGGGAGAGGAAGAAAGCAAAGGGTGAGCGAGAGGGGGAAAAGAGATTTCATCTTCCCGAAACTAAAACACTTGAGATTCTTACTTTAATAGTCCGCGGAAAAACATATACTTTACAGCAGTTACTTCAACACTGTCAATGGAAGCATACCTCTTTTAATAGTCAAGTGAAGGAAACACTCACCACTTGGCTGCTGTGAGCTGCATGTCAATGGGCTGATCCCTTTGCATCATTCTGACAAATACCTGAGAGAGCAGCTCTTCATCCACCAGCACTGAGAACAGAGAGGAGAATATTGATTTTCATAGTAACTTCATTATACAATATTGTCACCATCTGACAAACTTTTTGCTGCCATGACGATACCAATATAATGCCAAGAATAGAACTCCTCTGACAAAGTGAAGAATATAGCTGGAAGCTGTCCCAGTCAGGTCCCAAAGCAGCAGCGAGAAAGAGAGAGAGAGAGAGAGACAGAAATAGAAGGGGAAATAAAGCCCCTCACCATTCACCAGTGTCATGGAGACCTGAGTGTTCTCATAGGCCAGGACCGAGAAGCATTTTAATGCCTGCATCCGTACCTGTATAGGATGAGAGCAAAAAGAAAGAAAAAAGAGTGAGAGAAGAGGGGGGAAGAGAGTGAGACATGGTAATATAAAAGGTCAGAGATGATAGTACTGAGATCTGGGTGAGAAGTAGTTTCAAAGAGTACCTTGTAGGAGGGAGAGATGAGAAGAGGAGCAATGTTCTGGATGGCCCCGTGGTTAAACAGAACTGTCTGGTGCTCCGGAGTCTACAAAACACACACTGAGTAATTCTTCAGACAGATTTGTTTTTTAAATGATAGGTCAATCATCAGATGAACTTTAACATGTAGTGTCTTCGGTCTTCTATTACAATAGTGTAAATCTTTCTGTAATGTGAAGTGTTTTAAATGGGTGCTGGTGTACTGACCTTGCAGCAGTGGGAGAAGATCTGGGTGATGTACTCCTGCGTCCGCTGTGACCGACTCAGCAGGGACATGAGGTGGGGGATCACAGTGGGGTCCTGACAAGGTGTAACACACACACCCAGTGTTACTGTGCACACTCACAGAAATACACCCCAGTTTGACAACACATCACTAAGAATAGTGGTGGCACGTTACACCATACCAATGGTATGTGTGTCAGAGTGAGTGTATTGGACGGGGGGGAATAGACAGAAAGAGAAGAGCGAGAGAGACTTACAGTGTAGAGCAGCTGCACTGGGGTGACTGGACTGATGAAGACTGTCCTGAGGCAGCGTAGACAAGCCTCGATGAAGATCAGGTCTGGACATAGGAGACCTGCAGAGAGACACACTTGCTATGAGAGAGAATGAGTATGTTTCCTCAGTTAGAGTGCTGTCCTGTCAGTGAGTTATGACTGAAAGACTAACACTGGACAGCGTGTCACTCTTAGTGTGACTGATTGTGTGTGTATTGATTTGTCTGTGTTATGCATACATCTACCTTGCAGTAGGGCAGGGATGATGTGACAGTCCACCAGGGACTTGATGTTGTTCTCAGTGCCCATGGCCAGACTGCCCAGCACCACCGCACACTCTGCCCTCAGCTCTGAGCTGGACGAGCCCTGCTGGAGCAGATAAAGTAACCTGGGGAGAGACACACACAGTCAACGCTGCCGTTCAATTGGGCTTGGAGATTGAGTTGAGGGGAGGGGAAAGAGAGCAAGTGGGGAAAGGAGAAAGAGGAAGATGGGAAAACAGGTGAATGGAGAGAGACACCTGGGTACAGCTCCTAGGACAATCAGGTTGGCTTTCTGTTTGTTGTTTCCGATGACAGCATTCTTCATGTCACTGTGAACACACACACACACAGGGTCAGAGTCAGATGTGTGGAGCTTCCTCAGCATGTTACCAACAGCCACAATAACAACAACACTTGAGAGTTCAACCACAGTAGCAATCATATCACCT
Source organism: Salmo trutta (assembly GCF_901001165.1). Taxonomy (NCBI): domain Eukaryota; kingdom Metazoa; phylum Chordata; class Actinopteri; order Salmoniformes; family Salmonidae; genus Salmo; species Salmo trutta. Next base: position 20,725,548 of record NC_042980.1, read on the forward strand.
ACGCTAAACCACACAAGTCTAAACACTAATGCTTACAGCCACAGGTTCAACTGAGAAACATCATTGCTGTTCAAGCTTGTTAACATGTTGCTTTGAGGATAGAATTCTGATCATCACACACCACTTATATTAGCCAATAACATACAGTACCAGTCAAACCTACGCATTCAAGGGTTTTTCCTAACTTTTACTAGTTTCTACATTGTAGAATAATAATCAAAACTATGAAATAACACACATATGGAATCATGTATTAATCAAAAAAAGGGTTAAACAAATCAAAATATATTTTATATTTGAGATTTTTCAAAGTTGATGACAGCTTTGCACACTTGGCATTCTCTCAACCAGCTTCATGAGGTAGTCACCTGGAATACATTTCAATTAACAGGTGTGCCTTGATAAAAGTTAAGTGCAATATCTTTACTTCTTAATGCATTTGAGCAAATCAGTTGTGTTGTGACATGGCAGGGGTGGTATAGAGCAAAGAGCACTATTTGGTAAAAGACCAAGTCCATATTACGGCAAGAACAGCTCATAAGCAAAGAGATACGACAGTCCATCATTACTTTAACACATGAAGGTCAGTCAATACGGAACATTTCAAGAACGTTTCCCGCAGTTCTCAAAAATGGCTTTTAGGAGGACCGCCACAGGAAAGGAAGATTCAAAGTTACCTCTGCTGCAGAGGATAAGTTCATTAGAGTAAACTGAACCTCATATTGCAGCCCAAATAAATGCTTCACCAAGTTCAAGTAACAGACATATCAACTGTTAAGAGGAGACTGCATGAATCAGGCCTTCATGGTTGAATTGCTTTAACTAACTCAGAGGCTGCTTACTAGACCGAGACCCAATCACTGGCCACTTTAATAAATGGATCACTAGCCACTTTAAAATAATGCCACTTTAATAATGTTTACATATATTACATTACTCATATCTACATACTGTATTTTATGATATATATTGCACCTTGCCTATGCCGCTCGGCCATCGCTCATCCATATGTACATATTCTCTTTCACCCCTTTTAGATGCGTGTATTAGGTAGTTGGGTAATTGTTAGATTACTTGTTAGATATTACTGCACTGTCGGAACTAGAAGCACAAGCATTTCGCTACACTCGCATTAACATCTGCTAACCATGTGCATGTGACCAATATATTTTGATTTGAACCCACTACTAAAAGACACCAATAATAAAGAAGAGACTTGCTTGGGCCAAGAAACATGAGCAATGGACATTAGACCGGGGGAAATCTGTCCTTTGGTCTAATGAGCCCAAATTTGATATTTTTGGTTCCAACTGCTGAGTCTTTGTGAGAAGCAGAGTAGGTGAATGGATGATCTCCATGTGTATGGTTCCCACCGTGAAGCATGGAGGTGGTGGTGTGATGGTGCTTTGCTGGTGACACTGTCTGTGATTTATTTAGAATTCAAGGCACACTTATCCAGCATAGCTACCACAGCATTCTGCAGCGATATGCCATCCCATCTGGTTAGAGCTTAGTGGGACTATCATTTGTTTTTCAACAGGACAATGACTCAACACACCTCCAGACTGTGTAATGGCTTTTTGACCAAGGAGTGGAGTGCTGCATCAAATGACCTGGCCTCCACAATCACCCGACCTCAACCCAATTGAGATGGTTTGGGATCAGTTGGACCGCAGAGTGAAGGAAAAGCAGCCTAAGCTCAGCATATGTTGGAACTCCTTCAAGACTGTTGGAAAAGCATTCCAGGTTGAAGCTGGTTGAGAGAATGCCAAGAGTGTGCAAAGCTGTCATCAAGGCAAATGGTGGCTACTTTGAAGAATCTCAAATATATTTTGATTTGTTTAACACTTTTTTGGTTACTACATGATTCCATATGTGATATTTCATAGTTTGGATGTCTTCACTATTATTCTACAATGTAGAAAATAGTAAAAATAAAGAAAAACCCTTGAATGAGTAGGTGTGTCCAAACTTTTGACTGGTACTGTATATAAAAGTTATCCAGAGTGCAGAATTCTAACTCTGGTTTGCCAACTGCTGAGACCCTATAGAATACAATGCATATGACATAAAGATACAAGTAGCGAGATGGAATAAAATCGCCATGAGAAGATAGAGGCCAGTGGAAAAGTACTGCTGCACCAGTCAGGTAAGAAGCGACTCGGCTAGCCATCCAAAACCGTAACCAGAGCTGGGTCTCAGAGTTAAAAATAAAGATGAAAAGATGTCCGAGTCCAAGCTGTGCTGAGGCTCTCACTCACACTGCCCAGTGAAACACACACACTAGCAGAGACCTGGCATACCACACAGCATGAATCACACTGACTGATCGGAGAGAAACACACACCACTGACAGCCAGGTTGTACAGCCACATGTAAACAAAGTGTTCCAAGCAGCTCACACTGAGCATGCTCACATCGCACCTCAAACAAATCAATCATTGACAGACAGCTCCCTCCAGAGCTGCCTGCTCCACCCGCATACAGATACCAGACTCACATAAGGACAGACAGAGGCCCAAATGGCATCCTATTTCCCATAAGGCTCTGGTCAAAAGTAGTGCACCAAGTAGGGGATAGGGTTCCATTTGGGACGGAAACAAAGATGGAGGGACAGGACAAATATCTATTTTCCTATAGAAAAACAGGCTACTACAACACAAGGTAATGTACTTACATGACTCCCTGCAGCACTTTCTGTGGGTCAGGGTCAAAAAGCCTGTCAACATAATGGCGACTGGTGGCCGTGACCTCCTGCATGGTGACAAGAGACAGAACAACAATGAGTCAGCGCTGGCCTCCCTCATCATCCCACTGCTGACACCAACCACACACTCAGCAGAAAGACACCGGCCTGGGCCAGATAGATACTCCATCCCAGAAAAGCCCCTCCTAACTATATGACTGGTCGACAGGCAGTAGGCTACTCTCGTCAAGCTGTAAACTCATCCAGTGCACGAGATGGTCATATGTCACTTGATAACTTTGCTTATGTTTATCATTGAGGGACCGTCCAGAACTTTCCCCACGACTCACTATGTAATAGGTTACTGATGAGCAGAGGCACTGCTCTACTATAGCTCTCTTAAAAAAAGGAGGATTTGCAGTGACGTGTATTCCTTGTGACTCATACCATATCAGCCATGAGTCAGTAAGGGATCTGAAACAAAGTTCCTTAACAATTAAAGTAGATTACAATTCCACTAGTCCAGATGCAGTTATGGGTGCATCGTCACATTTCAGGTGGGTGAAATGTAAAATTTAGACAATATGATGACTCCTGAACAGCTAATCAAAGGGCTACCCAGACCCCTCTTTTACACTGCTACTCTCTGTTAATTATCTATGCATAGTCACTTTAACTCAACCTACATGTACATATTACCTCAATTACCTCAACTAACCGGTGCCCCAGCACATTGACTCTGTACCGGTACCCCCTGTATATAGCCTCGCTATTGTTATTTTACTGCTGATATTTAAATTATTTGATACTTTTATTTTCCATTTCTTACTTAAAACATCTTAAAGCATTGTTGGTTAAGGGCTTGTAAGTAAGCATTTCACTGTAAGGTCTCCACCTGTTGTATTCAGCGCATGTGACAAATAACATTTGATTTGAATATGACATTTGGTAAATGTTGTTAAACCTAGCTCTGGCTTTGGCCATTTCCTTACAGGTCCTGTAAAATAAGAAAAACATCTGTTGACAGACTAACAGGTGGCAAATGAACACATTTTGTTGAAGAGCTGTATAGCATCTTCCTGTATTTCCTCCAAAACCCTGTGATCTGGTCAATGACACAACCAACAGCATATGGGGGCGTTTCCAGTATGATAACTTTAAACTATCTTGCTAACGTTAGCTTAATAGCTAACTTTGAAACATAAGTAAAAATGATAAACGTTAGTCTTAACGTGAAATTCGATTCTCGGTCACAAAACTGAAAGCAGTTGACACTTGACATAGTTAGCTAGCCTTCTACCCAAAACTGACTCGGACAATTAGCTAGTTCTGTATAGCATGCTACCTAACTAACAGAGTAAGTACGGTTATAGACAGCTAGCCAACTAAATAGCTAATTCGCGGTTGGTTCCAGCTAGCATAACCTTATTTAATTACACCGTCACTGTGCAATAAAGTTATTAAATGTTGCAGGTTTTCGTTATAATTGGATTCACGTAAATGTATGTCACCGGTTACTAGTTAGCTAGCTAAGTCATTCCGGGTGAACGTCGGGAGACCGCCCTAACTACAGTAGCTAACGTTAGCTAGCTAAATGTTGCAAAGCCTGAGTTAGCGTAGCTAGCTAGCAACTTCAGTGCATGCCCTCAACCCACATTGATAACTTGATGCGACACATAAAATGCTTTTCACTATGCAATGCAGTTAGGAAGAATGCAGTGCATAGCAAAAATAAAGTATTTATTAAATAGTATAAGAGCGACTCACAGATAGCACGCTGATGCGGAGAGGGGCCTCCAACAAGCACGCCATCTCTCTTCCCCCTGTCGAGCACCCCAATCGGAGCAGCACTTTCCAAACACTCTGCCCTCCAGACCAGCTGCTCAGATTAAAAAAGTAAATATAGCTAAATCACGCAACACTTTAGAAGCACTTAGTATTTCATGGGTTAGGTGGAGTTAGTCGGGTGTATTTGGTCTGTTTAAGCCACAGATAACGTTTCCTGTGATAATGAAACTATTGTTTATAGTTGCACACTGTCTACATTGCTCGAATGTCAACTTGTGAATCAAGTCAATTAGGTACATTTTGGTTCTAAACGCGCAGATCATTTGAAATTGAAGTTTGGGTGATTCGACAAACATATGATTATTATAAGCATTTATGTTCATATACAAATATGTTTTATTCATAAAGAAGTGTTGGTGGTCCGAATTACAACGTTTCGGGATAATGTACGGATGTTTTTTTTTTGTAAATTATTTTGATTGTGGAAAGTGCAACCTATGACTCCATCGCTCGATTTACTTTGGTGGGTGTGGTGTGCGCATGCGCTCTGGGCAAAATAGGCTGAGGTGGGAAAATATGTTCGATTCATACGTTTTGGTTGAGATGAACGGAACAAACCAACATAATCATAATCACGCTACGTCGTAAATGAAAATAGCAGAAGGTGAAGAAAAAAAAGTATACGTTTGATATGACCATGTCTCTTAGACAGGACAAGGCTACAACCTGTCTACAACCCCAGAGAGAGTTTTTGACAGCAGAACTCTAGTTCCCTCCATATCCCAGAAACTCTACGCAGTGTTTGCCACATCAGGAACATTGATGTCTTCAAACTCAAACAGGTTAATATATCAAATGATGTCCGTCCGTTCCCCCCCCCCCCCCCCCCCCCCCCCATTATATCATATTTGTCATCATGCCTCCCCTATTTTGCCACTAGATCCAGATTCCTGTGGATGTCTTCCTGACCCATGAATGGCCTCGTGGGATCTACCATTATGGCAGCTACTGAGGAAGAAGTTGTTCCTGAGGCAGGAGGTGGGTTCCTGAGGCAGGAGGTGGAGTCCTGCGGCTGCAGTGCTCCTGGCCCATCTGCAGCCTAACTTACTCTGCGCACCAACACGTCAAGTTTGCTGCCCTTATGCAGCACCCGGTGAGCTGAACTGACTACGGTTATGTAGAGAGACTGCTGTGGATATTCAGAGATGTGATTCTTTCTGATTAATCAGAATTAAGATTCTGTGATTTTTGCATAATCCCAAACCAATATCTTTTTTATCCTGATTGTCATTGTTGTGTTGCTAGGTCACGGAACTGATATTTCCTATGCAGCACTGGTTATATTGCTGCTCTGTTTTTCCTTTCAGGCCAATGGTGATGCTGCCCTCCGCACTACCAAATTCCTCTCACTGGATAAGTGCATCCCCTACATGGACTTTCTACAGGTGAGAGAGGGTGATGACACGTGGCATGGATGGTGTGTGATTATGGTCCAGTTTCATAGATCCAGATTAAACCTACTCCTGAATTTATGGAGAGTCTGTTCATCTTGGTCTGTGAAACAGCTTGCTTGAAGATCTTGTTTTATGCTAGTAAGGGCTATAGGTGTCTTCTCTATGATGCATGTCTGAGTTGATGCTGACTTGTTGGGTGTGTGTTTCAGATCGTAGAGGTAGCAGACAGGTTCTGGAGTGTGATCCAGAGTGGCTGGCCATCCCGAAGGCTAAAAGACAACCTGCTGGCTGTCAGCCCTAACTACTGGAACCCTCCACGGAACAACGGCCTGCACATAACGTCAAATATTCACGTTGTCTGTATTCCTCTCTCTCTCACACATACGACACACCCTGCTATCTCACTTAAACACTTGTTCTCTCACACACATACACATTTGTATACTTACAGACCACCCCTCACTTACACACCCATACTTAACTACTTTGTATGTTGTCCAGGTGGGACATCAGTGCGTCTGAGGCAGCCATGATGGAGGCTGTGGGTGAACTGGGAGGTGAGCTGTCCATCCCAGACAACTTCAGCCTGACCGTGCCAGCCTACGATCCTGCCTGGCCCCCATCCCAGCTACAGCACCAACCCCCAGACCACCCAGCTCTGTGCCACCCAGGGCCTCACAGACATCTATGCCCAGGTCGGGGGACAGATGGGCACAGGAGCCCCAGAGCTGGAGGATGATGATGTCGAGTGCGGATGAACCCAGTGAGTACCCTATTGACACCTCAGGCCTGTCCAGCTCATACAACCCTGATGAGATGACCATAGAGGAAGAAGAGGGGGAGAAGGAGGGAGGAGAGAAAAAGGGTAAGGGGGAGGGCCCTGATGTAGTGGTGCCTGAGGGTGAGACGGGGGAAGCAGGAGAGAGACGGGACTCAGGGAGCCTCTGGAGAGCTACCCCCCCAGTCGCATGGTCCTGTCCATGCTTGAGCCCAAATCAGACCCCGCTACTCCCTCTGGCCTGTCCCTCAACCTGCCTACCCCCTCTCACTCCTCACCCCTGGAAAGGGAGGGGGAGGAGCCCCATGTCCGGATCCCCAAGCGCAGCAGTGGGAAGAAGGGGGATCCCAGCAGTACGGGTAGCAACTCCAGGATCAAACACAGGAACCAGGTCATCTACACAGCAGTCAACAACAAGGAGAGTGAGGACTAGGGCTGGAACTTGACCCAAGTTTTGGTGGGAACTGTTGTGAAATATACAAGATTCTCATGATGTTTTTATATTGATATTGTCTGTCAATGAAAACCTATTGTCCTTCTTGATTGCAAACCAACAGAGAGCTGTTTTGTTAGGAAAGGGAGAGGGGAGAATCCCATGATGGGATTTTTAAGGTTTTTAAGTCTAATTTCTGTTTTTGTAAATAATGACATTTTGGACAAATGTTGATTTCAGACATTTTACTGAGTTGTTTTCTAGTGTGGGTCAACTGCAAAAGGGCTGTTGTAAACAAAACATAAAACAAGTATATCATGTAAAGAATGCAAGTTTATATTTATTGTCTTGAATCTTGCCCAGGAGGCAGAACTAAGCGATTTCTGCTAGAAGGGCCAACTGCAAAGTCAAAATTAGCTATATTGTACAAATTCATGATAACTCAAACTAGTTTTTTGGTATTCATTTAAGGTTAGGCATTAGGGTTAGCAGTGTGGTTAAGGTTAGGTTTAAAATCATAATTTGACTTTGTAGCTGTGCCAGCTAGTGACCACTGCAGAACTGCCTCCAGAACAAGATTCATGACAAAAAATGCTAACCTGTGTAAAGAACATGAATATGTTTGTACACTAATCAGTGTTTCCCAAACTCAGTCCTGAGGCCCTCCGTTGGATGCACGTTATGGGTGTTGCCCTAGCACTACATAGCTGATTCAAATAAACAAAGCTTGATGACAAGTTGGTTGTTTGAATCAGCTGTGTAGTGCTAGGACAAAAAACCAAAACGTTCCCCCAGGGGGGACCCCAGGACCGAGTTTGGGAAACCCTGCACTAAAGAGTCAAATCAATTTTGAACATGAACCTTGTGTATGACATCTTTACTCCTGTACAAATTCTGAGATCAGGCCCATGTTTATGCAGTGCTTTGTCACTGCCTAAACCTTCCCTGTAGCTCAGTTGGTAGAGCATGGTGTTTGCAACACCAGGGTTGTGGGTTCGATTCCCACGGGGGGCCAGCACACAAAAAAAATGTATGAAATGAAATGTATGTATTCACTACTGTAAGTCGCTCTGGATAAGAGCGTCTGCTAAATTACAAAAAAAATATTTGAAAGCCCCCCTAAAGCATCCCAAATGTTCTTGCAACCCCCCCCCCAAATGAAAAACTATATAGACAAGTGGCACAACTAGACTAAACCATTTATGATACAAGCCCTCAGTTCATATTCACTGCACACATGGCGCAATAGCACATCTTTATTGAACAACACTTTACAGAGGAGCTGAGGGGAGTTTTAGTCTTTCCCACGTTGTGTGGACATCATCATTATTACACCAACCTGTGATCATAGAATAAGAGTTAATGAATGAGTGACTCATGGACTTATCAATTAATCATGATGACAGCCCATGAAACAATTTGCTTTTAAATGAAGTAGAGCTCATCACATAGATTGGTGTCCTTAGTGACTAATTCCAGCGTAATGATATAAGTACTCTAGTTAGTAAAATCAACAGTTTCAATAAAATTAGGTGACAAAATATACTGTATTGGACAAGAAGAGCTCCTTACAACTGTACAAAGAGCAGAATTACACTGCAGAAAGAGTTAATGGTTACAAGCTAATGTTGAGGTCCAGGGAGATGCTTTACTTTTTAGCTGGGATGGCTAACTGGAAATTCCTTTGGTCTCTACTGAGTTAAGTGAATCAGCTTTTAGTTTTCTTGCACCTTATTTGTGGAACAATCTTCCATCGACCGTTTTCTTGCGGGTAATGTCATACCGTATAAAAAAAATCACGACAGCTGTGATGGAAACAGGTAGTTTCGGTACGATTTTTTTAAATGCCGACAGAATTTGTTCGTTCGACATGGTGGGATCTTTTTTGTGTCTTAATTAATTATGTGAGAAATGGTGGTGGAAACGCCTTTATTCCCAAATATTGATATAATAACCATCATATGGAAGTAAACTTGAAGTCATGAGACGATATGGTGTGTTGTCCTCCCACTATGACTTGGAAAAAGCATGCCGTTTATTAGGCTACAGATGAAATAAAATGTGATGAACTTCACAGGGTGGTGAAAGCGCATAGTGATCTTGATGCTCCTTTCCAATAAATATCGATGGTCTTATTCTGGTGACATGATCGACGCTTGACTGCCGTTTAACAAAAACTATTATTCTTGCTCTTATCCATAATAATCCCATTCTATAATCTACCAGCCCAGCCGACCCACATATTCACATAAATCTGTCACCAATTGGATGGAAACCTAGCTAGTGTGTTTTTCTTTCTGTTTGCATTTTGATGTGTATATTTTCTGTCATTCTGTGCTCATCTGTAAAAGAGACCTTGGTCTGAGTATGACCCCCTGATAAAATAAAGGTTAAATAAAAAAAAGTACATTTCTGCCTATTGAACATGCCAAAGCATACCCAAATCAAAGAACATATGAAGAAAATGGGAGTAGGCACTTCTTGTTTTGTTTTTAAACCCCCCGTAAGCATCCGTATTTTTCTTAGCTAAGCCTTGGACACGTCCCAAATGGATCCTTCCCTTCACCAGACACTCCTGTAGATCTGAAACAATTGGAGAGGTGGAAGCAATATGGCAAAAATAATCCACCCATTTGGCCAGGTTAAGCAACTACCATAATGCATTAACCTTTCTGATCTGTTCAGATCTACATAAATATGTCTAGGGGTTAAGGGTCAATTCTGAATCCATCAACAGAGTGAGTAGCTCTGTCACCAAAGCTTGCCGTCTCGCTCTAGTGCTTTGAACAGCATCAGCTCATTAGTCATCAACGTTAAAAGTGTTTGTTTACAATGTTTTCAATTACACCAACTCTTAAGCAGTAAGAAACAAGACAAATGAGGAACAGCAGAACATATAATGTAGATCATGGCCATTGCATTCACAACATGACAGGCCAGAATACCAGATGCATTGGTTTCCTACCTACAGGACTGCAAGTCTAGAGGGGTTTGAGTAGTCTGGTCCCAGATCTGCTTGTGCTGTCTTGCAAACTCCTATAGTCATTGTTGAGCAGAGGGAGACAGATCTGGGACCAGGCTAGGTTTTGAGATCAATACCAACTATAAGTTATCACTACGAGGGGCAAGGAATTTCTCCTGACAATGTAAACTGACCAGGAGAGACTGTGGCCATGGATATCACCAATTGTGCACTAGACAGTGGATTGATTGTTAGAAACAGTGAAGGTTTCCAGTGAAGGCCTAGCCAGACAGACATGGCCTAGAGCAGACTCACTCAGTCCCAACAGCAAATAAATACTGGACTCTGGGTTCTTCAGTGTACATCTACATCTGTGTGTGGAAGATAGATAAATGAGGAGCCTGGATGATACCAGACTGGCACTGGCAGCATGATGTTTCACAACACCGCTGCTCTGAGGAGTAGTAATAATAATATAGTCTAGGGGTTCAAATAAATAAAGGGCACCAGAGGAAAAAAGGGCATCAGAAGAGGCAATAAACTGTGGTTATCCTCCCTCCGTCGTTTGGGATTGTGGGTAACCTGTGCCATCTAACATGGGTTACTCTATCTGGTGGGACTGGGGAGTATCTGGAATGGCCCAGGCCAAGGCTTCAGGGTTGGGTTAAGGTTGTCCAGGCTGCCTGGGGCTCATGCCAGAGGGTGATGAGAGGGCATTTAATACAGCTCTGCCCCTCTGTGAGGTGCACAAATGGGAATACTATAGGGAGGGAGTATGACCTGCATCCCATTCACTCTTTCTTTCCCTCATCCTTCAGGCTCCATCTCTCCTTTCTTCCCTCTCTGCCACTCAAGAACTGACACTGCAGCGATTGCATAACCAAATGGAACCATGATTGAAATTAAACGAGACAGACAAAATGCAAAACATCCATGATTAGCGCTCAATACTATACAAAGTATTCACTCTCTCACGCTCTTTTCCCTCCTCATGTCTGTCAGTCTTTGTCCAAAATCTCTCTCTGGCGTCGGTTGGTGAGGCAAACACTCATAAAAGACAACCGTCCAACTCAAACTCCCTCTTTCTTTCTTCCCCTCTTTCTATTTCTCTCAATGGCGGTCTGTCTGTCTGTGGATGGGAGGGAGGGTGGAGGGGGTGTCCCCCTGCCCGACCCCAGAGGTTGGGAACAGGGATGGCAGGATGGCGGTGAAGGGGTCCTAGTTCCCTCCTCCTCCTCCACAGCAGGATCGGGTGTTGTGGGCTTCAGGATCCTGTAGGTTCACTCCCCGGTGTCGCGCTGCATGTGTAGGATTCTGGGTGTCCGTTTTGGGCATCTTTTTGGCTGCAGAGATAGTGGAACACACTTTGTCAGAGGCCAATAATAATGTTTGTTATTATTATTTTGAACTATGCCCTGGAGTTTTTCCTGGTCATGTGATGTGGTCATGAAAAACTTTTTTCTTAAGCCAATAGTTGATTTGAATCTAAATGATTATCCCTAGAAGTCGCACTATAGATTGTTGGGAAAAAGATGGGAGCTCACCAATGGCCAGGAAAAGTTCGTTGACATTCATGGCAGTCTTGGCAGAGGTCTCCATGAAGAGAAGTCCAGTGTCTTCAGAATAGGTCTGGGCTTCCTGTCAGACAGGCAACACATAATGAAAAGGCTATCCATCAGGCAACCATCCATCAGTATTGGGAATCCCCAGTTAGAATTCAAATGTGGTATAGCATTAAGTCATTGTATAGTAAAGACCTTAACATCTTAAAGAGTCAGTGTTGAGTACAGTACCTCATACTCCACTAGTCTCTTCTCAGCCAGGTCCGCCTTGTTGCCTGCCAGAGCGATGACAATGTTGGGGCTAGCCTGCCTCTGTAGCTCCTTCACCCAGGCTTTAGCCCGCTCAAACGTCTCCTACAGGAGGGCAAAGCAGAGACCATAAGAGAGGGACAGAGGGGAGAGGTGAGAAAGAGGAGTCAGATACAGTGCAACATTTAAATAACATGGCTATGTTCACATGATAGAGAGGGCTAAAGCTTCTATACAGTACAATACATGTTAACTCTTAAAGTTAGCTCTGAGCATGCATCTTTGTGGTGTGCTGATGACTGTACCGGCTTGGTGATGTCAAAGACCACGATGGCAGCCTGTGCCCCGCGGTAGTACATGGGAGCCAGACTGTGGTAACGCTCCTGTCCCGCTGTGTCCCAGATCTCAAACTTCACGGTAGTGTCGTCTAGACACACAGACTGGGCCAGGAACGCAGCTGAGAGTGGGGGAGAGGATGAATAACTCATGATGTAAAACTTAGTCCTTTCATCTCAGACAACCCTCCCAACTTGATCCAGGAAATCTCGCACAGTGTGCTTATGCTGCGGTACTCAAGGACCAAAAGGCTCCTCAACAGCTTCTACCCCGAAGCCAAAAGACTGCTGAACAATTAATAAAATCGCCACAGGACAATTTACATTGAACCCCCCTTTTGTACACTGCTGTTACTCGCTGTTTATTATCTATGCATAGTCACTTCACCCCCACCTACATGTACAAATTACCTCAACTAACCTGTACCCCCACACTCTGACTCGGTACCGGTGCTGCCTGTATATAGGCTCGTTATTGTTATTGTTCTACTTTTTATTATTACTTTTTACTTTAGTCTACCTGGTAAATATTTTCTTAACTCTTCTTGAACTGCACTGTTGGTTAAGGGCTTGTAAGTAAGCATTTCACGGTAAAGTCTACACTTGTTGTATTCGGCGCATGTGACAAATAAAGTTTGATTTGATTTGAACAGAGTTGCCCAGCCGTGATCTGGGGCCAACAGTGTGCCCGTCAACTTCTCCCCTCCCCTTATTCCCCCATCCCATCCCCCATCACCTCCGATGGTGGTCTCCTGGAACTCATCAAACTGTCCCTTGACGAAGCGCAGAACTAGGCTGGACTTTCCCACTGCCATGTCTCCCAGTAGGACCAGTTTAAACTGGCATATCTTGGTCTGGGGCAGCGTGCCATTGGGCCGGCCACTCCCTCTGGTAGCCATGGTGACGGTGGAGGGTGGGGCCTCCCAGTGATGGGAGCTTAGACTACAGGGATCTCTAGGATGTGAAGTCTTTCTCTACCTCCCCTCTCCTCTCTTTCTGTCTGCAGATGAGAGAATGACAATAGAGGGAACTGTTATGTAAAGCATTGCTGGTAATGGAAAAAGGAAAGAGTGGCTCACACGACAGCAGGTGTCATTCAGTCTGGACAGGTGGGTAATTGTTTCATCTGTATTACATGATTATTACATGATCTGCAATAAAGCCCATCCACACAAATCTAGGGTGACTGACATAAAACACAGGCTGAGGATGTGCGCTAGCCTGCATTTTACATCGCCATAGGAATCATGGAGCGGTCAAAACAAGTGGAGGTGTTGACCATTCCAGGTCCAATTGATAGGACAAAATGGTCATGTCTGTCATTCGCACCAATGACGCGAGTGTGATGATCTCCCACTCCCCACTGTCACACGCATCCAAACGCTGTAATTTCAACGTTTGTTTCATTATGGTTATAAATCATTTCAGACTTGTCGACTGCATGAACTTTACAAAAATCATGTGCTCAAAGGTCATACAGTTGCATTTGTACATTTGTCAACCAATCATTAGGGTGCTTTTGTTTCGGCCACGTTTATGTGACTGAAACATGAACCAACTTTGCACGGATTCTAAAGTTACAGGGGATACAAATGAAAAGTGATATTTGAGACCCCTCTAACCAATGAATTGTACACACGTTATATTTCCAGTTTGTGAGTGCGTGATATGGGGGTATAGACGCTTCTTTAGACATTTATACAGAAACACTTTTATAAAGAATAGCAGCTATGTTGACTCTGCCATGTTGATCTGAGCCTTAATGTTGGAATACCACTACATTGTCCGACTTTCGGCTGTCATCTCCCCCGACTTCACTCGCCGACTTTCGTCTACTGCCGGCTTCATGAGGCTTAGCCCTCGAACACACCCATTGTTATATCAGGAGAATGACTGTGCTTTCACCACCACAGATCAAACCACGTATGTGGCTTTGCCATTGTTAATTACCTGCTACGCATTTAGCTTTATTTTATTTTACATTGGAGAATAGGAGTTATGCAGGTATTGTCCGTTTTATCTGTTAATTGGTGCATCTCCGTAGAGAATGGACTCCGTTGTAGCCAAGTCATTTTGATGCGGATGAGCCAATTCGGCCCCAGCTCTGGTTTGACGCTCTTCTCTTTCAGCCTTGCGGATACACGTCCCATGTAGCCTACATATGGGGAGTAGAAAAACATCAATACATACCAGTGACAGTATCGGCGCTGTCTCTAAAACGATCTAAGGTCCCAGTCTTGAGTCTTGACTGTTGACAATTTATCTACTGGTAAAAGGACTGTTAACGCTTCCTGCAAATTCGCGCAGTCGCAGTCAGTGCCGCATTCTCGATTTTCTTAAACGGATAGATAACGGCATTCCTCCACGTTTTAGTTCACGTCAGGTGCAAAGGTGCCCACTCTCCCAAAAATTCCCAAAAATGTTTCATTGAGTAAAATATTTGTATTTGTAAACCGCATCTATGGAAGCGCATTCCCGCCACCAAAAAAACAACATTTGTAATGTCCAAAGGTCGTTATCAATAATACTCCTCAATAAGAGGAAGAGCGTTTGATTTGCCTGCTTTGGGGCAAAGTTCCTTTATTGGCATGGGAAACATATGTTTACATTGCCAAAGCAAGTGAAATAGATAATAAACAAAAGTAAAATAAACACTACAAAAGGGAAAATAAATCAACATAAATACCACATCTTCACCAACAAACCGCCTCCGAGGTCAAACTAAAGTCTGTCAGCTAGACCACACACACACACACACACACACACACACACACACACACACACACACACACACACACACACACCTGGATCAAACTAAAGTCTGTCAGCTAGACACACACAGACACACACACACACACACACACCTGGACCAAACTAAAGTCCATCAGAAACACATCCCCTCTGACCCTCTGATTCACCAAGCCCTGAGTAAAAGTCTCCTCCACTCCTCTTCTCCGCCTTCTTTCATTCCCTTCTCATATTATTTTTCTAAATGCACAATAGGTGACGAGATCGTGACCCTGTAGGTCACAGTTCAGTCTGTAGCAGCATTCCAAACCAGTTCATTACCTCTGATCCTGTGATGTCACTGGTATTCATTCACAATGTACTGTATAGCGTATAATATGCTGTTTTATGTCAGAGTTGGTGTGTATTCTCCTCCTACCGAGGGATCTGTCTGTGAATGGGTGGTGAATTGCATTGGGCAGGCTTTTGTTCCAGCCCAGCACTAGCACACCTGATTCAACATATCAACCTCTCATCAAGACATTGATAAACTGTATCAGGTGTGTTAATGTTGATACAGTATGTAACTTACAAAGCTTGTGGACTAAGGCACTGCATCTCAGTGCTTGAGGCGTCACTACAGACACCCTGGTTCGAATCCAGGCTGTATCATAACTGGCTGTGATTGTGAGGCCCACAGGGCGGTGCACATTTGGCCCAGCGTCCTCCAGGTTTGGCCGGTGTAGGTCGTCATTGTAAATAAGAATTTGTTCTTAACTGACTTGCCTAGTTACATTTAAAAAATAAGTAAATATATATAGCTCTCCAGGACCAGGGTTGGCCCCCCCCTGGCTTGGGAAGTGTGTGGGAGGTCTGGGTTAAACCAAGTATGTCTCTCTTTTCAATCTTTGTGACTGTTTGTATCAGTGGAGGTGAGAGGACGGCTTATAATAATGGCTGGAATGGAGCAAGTAGAATGGCATCAAGCACATGGAAACCATGTGTTTGATGTCTTTGATACCGTTTCACCGATTCCGCTCCAGCCATTACCACAAGCCCGTCCTCCCCAATTAAGGTGCCACCAACCTCCTGTGGTTTGTAAGTATTATGTTCCTCTGACCCAGATGCTATTTTAGCACTCATTGCACTTTGACTAGATAAACTTTAGAGACACCAGACTGCAAGTCATAACGTCATCATAGGAAAAGGGAACAGCAATGGTAGTCTATTTGTCTCCCCTGTTCTCTTCCTCTCCTTCTCTTCCTCTTTCTCTGTCTCCCTCCCTCTCTCATTTAAGAGAGAATACTGATCCAAACACTATGAAACTGAAGCGACTGCGTGAACTGGAAGACTGACATTTTTTTTTTTTAAAGTTTGATGTGATTTGACTGAAGCAATAAAGTTGACTGAGACTTTGGGTGTCTTGAAAAACGCTTAAAATAAAATGTATTAATCATTATTGTGTTTGTTGTTTGTTTCTGATGACACTGGTGAGGTCTGTGTGCATGAGGGCTAATAATCTACCATGCTAGGTAGGTGAGTGCATTTTCCTGCTCCCTGCTTCACCACAAATCTCAACATTTACTAGTCATAACTAATGCTTATAACTAGTGTTTTAATATACAGTATTTATATACAGTGGAGATCAGTGGTGTAGTGGAGGGTAAACGCAGTTTACACACCTTTTTTATTCTGTGAGAGGGTTTACCCACCTTTTGTGGAAAAATTTATTTAAGTATAGTGAAAGTTACTTTATTCACCATGGACAGCAATCATAATTTACCACTACATCAATGGTAGAGATCATGTTTTAACATTGTGAGGGTTCTAGCTGAGGACAGCTGAGGTCATGTTCACACACAACCCTCTGTCTCTCTCTTTAGAGATGGTATCTTGGTAACTTTCTCTCTCTCCAGTGCCCTCATTTATCAACCAGGTGTACATTTCTTACTAAATTCTGCCATATGTGGAGATTCAGGGATTTGCGTGCGCCAGAAATGATTGGGATTTAACAAACTGTCGCACGCAACATGTAGGCATGTTTTTATTGATAAATCAGAGCCATGTTATATTTGTGCGCTACAACCCAGCTTGGAAAATGCCCTCCATTTACCTTTTATGGCAACAAAAACACCCTCATTTGCTGTATGATTTGGAAATGTTGGAATTTGGCCATGTCCGTTTCTTAAAGAAGCAGAATATCAGATTTTATCACATTTCTGTAGAGTTGAGGGCAGAATGTTTTAATCTGTTGCAGTGACTGGGGTGGCAGGTAACCTAGTGGTTAGAGCGTTGGGCCAGTAACCAGAAGGTTGCTGGATTGATTCCTCGAGCTGACATGGTAAATATCTGTCGTTCTGCCCCTGAGCAAGACAGTTAACACACTGTTCCCCGGGTGATGTGGATGTAGATGAAGGCAGCCCCCCCGCACCTCTCTGATTCAGAGGGGTTGGGTTAAATGCGGAAGACACATTTCTGTTGAAGGCATTCAGTTGGACAACTGACTACGTATGCCCCCTATAGTGAGTACCAAACACCGATTGTTTATTGAACAATTGAAAAGTAAATGCTGCCTACATCCCACACTTCTATGCAAAATATGAATTGTTGTTCAATACATGATTGCAGGTATAGGCTCTGGGATGAAATAAGCTAGGTTTACTGCCATAGGTTATTTATTTAACCTTTATTTAACTAGGAAAGTCAGTTAAGAATTCTTATTTACAATGACGGCCTACCCCGGCCAAACCCTACCCTAACCCGGACGACGCTGAATTGTGCACCGCCCTATGGGACTCCCGTTCACAGCCTGTTGTGATACAGCCTGAATCAGGGTCTGTAGAGACACCTCTAGCACAGCGTTGCAGTGCCTTAGACCGCTGCGCCACTCGGGAGGTTACCGGTCTATTTCATTTTGAACATGGTTGGCTATTGAATGATTAATAAATGGTGGGAATAAACCAGTCATGTCTGAAAAGGAGAGGCATGCTGTGCAATATGATTATGATTTAGGCCTATATAATAAAAGTCAAATCAATATATTACTATGCGGTCTTCTTACCAACGGCAAATGCATCTGTTTTATTATTAGGCCTACGTTTTACTTATGACTTTGTGGCTGTGGAATCTAGTGACGACCAAGTCTGAAGTCACCCTATTGAATTTGAAATGTAAAATGGTTAAGGTAAGGGTAAAGATTAAGGTTAGTCAAAGGTTATGGTTAAGGTCAGGGTTAGGTTAAGGTTAGGGACAAGCGCTGGTCAAATGTCCTGTCAGAGCATGCAGCCCGTTTGAAATGTAAGCTCCACCCTCACCATTGGGGCAACCAATCACATAATTTCTGCCTTGGGGCAGATCTGCCTCCAGAACAAAATTCATGAATAAAAACGCTAACCTGCCTCTGGCGGGGTTGGTGGTGTTTGAGCAGGATTTCCTGGCGCAAAGATGCTCTTATCAATAACAACACTCAGCTGAATAGTGGCTGGATACCCTTTCATCCTGACCCACAGGTACACTATCTATTACACTACACACAAATAAACACATGCATGCACGCGCAGACACACACACACACACACACACACACACACCGTGTGAACACTATGCTGAGTGCTGGCCTGTGATACATCTAACAGCTGTATGTGTGTCCAGACCCTGTTTATGTTCACGGTGGTCAGTACCATCTGCTAGGGGTGGATGTGAGAGAGAAGCCCCATGTGGAAGAGTCTCTAAGTGGGGCTGATCTGGAGTTCCCCTACCCTGCTATTGTCTGAAGTGGTGCTCACCTACATGGAGACACAGTGTGAGAATGGAGTGGAATGTGTTTGTGTGTGTGTGTGTGTGTGTGTGCGTGCGTGCGTGTGTGTGTGTGTGTGTGCGTGCGCATGCACGTGCGTGTGCATGCTTTGGTTTGTTCATGTGTATTTGTGTGTAAGGTTGGTGGATACCTGGTATCCATGTTAGAATTAAGTGTAATTGTACTTATTCTCTTGACCCAGGTCGGATGCTGTTATTGGCTGGGCTGCGAGGCTCCTCCCCAAGTTGCCATTTGTGATGTACGAACAGATCCGCCCCCACAACCCCTTTGGTTGAGTTATGCACGACCACTTCCTGAAGCTCAGCTCCACCTTGCACTCGCTCAGACACTACCCAGACAGGACTGCACAGGTTCCTGAACAGGGAAAGTATGGTTGACTGAAAGCTACTGCTGCTACCTAAAGCAGCTATATAAATGTACTGTACCTCTGTTGAATAAGTGTTGTTAAGTGTGTGGGCTGAGTGTTGTCTACATGGCTGGGAACAGTGTCTGTTTGAATATGAATGGGTTCTACCTGGGTCTGATACCAGAGAAGGAGACATGCGGAGTAGAGAGCCTAGAACCATTCGATGCGTTTGAGGTGAGTTACTCTAATCTAGAGTCTACTTTTGTTTCAACTCACTAGCCATCAACCTCCCCATCAAAGATATACACAAACACAAACATTTTATTTTGACCATCTTTTCAATTTCCCTGTTTCTATGTATTTCAGGGGTGGCACCAGAAGTATTCCTCACTGCCTCCAGAGGCTCTCTAACCAGCCTCGCTCTGCTCAGTCACCCAACATGTATGTTGATACCTACACTGTAGTTACAATGTACCTACCTATGTAATTACCATGTTTTTGTCTCGTACAGTGTGGCTAGTCTTTTGTCTGCTGCTGTTTGACATGAATTTCCCCCTCATGGATTAATAAAGTATCTATGTAATACATAGATTTTAGTGCCACTTAAAGTAAACTGCAACCATTTATTCTTCCATTACGTCTTTTCATTTATTGAACACTAATGCCGGTATCATCACAGAGAATACCGGATGTCTGGTGTGTCCTCTTCTGTGTCTACTCCCCATAGTGTCTCCCATCCCTCCCCTGAGGCTGGTGCTGAGCCGCCTCCCCTGGCTGTGAGGCCCATGTTTGGGCAGCTGTGTGTGGAGTGTCTGGGGATGGCCTCTATGCCCCTGGGTCCTGGGCTGGTGCTGCTCACTGGGGGCCCAGGCTGGGGGGGTAGAGAGGATACTACAGCCAGGGTCCTCATCAGAGCCAAGGGTGGCTGGAGATGTGCCTGTGTGACATCTTCCAATGACTGGGGTAAGAGGGTTCAATGGATTTGGTCAATGGTACTATTAGGGCATTGAGTTTTCCAACAAAAACTGTGTTTTGTTCTGACCAGGAAAAATTCTGGACTCTAGATATAGGTTATAGAGCCCGGAGTTGTTCCTGGTCAGGTTCTGTTCTCCTCCCTGGTGTCATACTGTATCACACAGTAACATCTGTGCTTGGGCGGGGAGTTGTGGTGTTTGGTGGCCGCTCCTCCCCACTCAACCCAATCAGAACCCTCCTCAGAATGACCTATGACAATGTGACCTGCCTAACCCCGTTGCCCCTGACGACCAGGCGTCAGTGAGGCTATCCTTGAAGAAAATGACGTGTAGTGGCAACCAAGATGGAGGCACACTCTGACCATGGGTGAGTACTCTTAAACACTGATCTTAAAGGACCAGTGCAGCCATTTTTATCTCAATATCAAATCACTTCTGGGTAAACTTACTGTGATTGTTTTCAGTTAAAATGGTCAACAAACATAGTTTCTTAGCAAAGAGCAATTTCTCAAGAAAGAATTTTGCTAGGAGTGGCCTGAGTGGGGAGGGGAAAACAGAAAACTAGCGGTTATTGGCAGAGAGGTTTGGAATTCTCTTTCTTATTGGTCTATCAACTAATTTACTGCCTGGTGATGTCACCAGGCAGGCCAAAACGCCATTCCACTAAACAAGCTGATATTTCAGGCGGTCTTTTCAAACAGCTCTTACACTAAAAGGGCATTACCCACTGGGCACAGACGTCAATTCAATGTCTATTCCACATTGGTTCAACATAATTTCATTGAAATGACGTGGAAGCAACATTGATTCAACCAGTGTGTGCCCAGTGGGTATCATCATTTTCACAGTGTTATTCTAACCTCATAGTATGGAAATATACATATAACACAGGAATATCACGTTTTTGACTGCACTGGGCCTTTAAGTCAGTTTTTCAGCAGGAATCATGCCTCAACAGCCTTCTCTTCCTCACAGGTCAGAACTTCCTGTTTGTGTTTGGAGGATGGATGGAGGCTGAGGCAGAACATTTGATGCCCACTTCCTGTGTCTTGATGGCCAGTGTTGGACTGAGGTGTTTTTAAAACTTTGCTGTTCATTATATTATTACCTCCTGCATTATCCAGCTGAGGGGAACATAGCCTGCCAACAACAAATAAATACAATACCCACAGAACTTTGACTATATGTTTTTGCAAATTCCTATAGAGGGCTGATCCTCGCTTCTCCCATTCAGCCTGTCCATATGAAGGAGGGGCAGTGATCTGTGGAGGGTTGGGTAGAGAAAGTGTTCCACTGGGGGATACAGTCTTACTGAGGCCCACCACCACAGGCTTCTGCTGGGAGAGACTACACCTCCAACCCCTCTAGTGCCCAGATGTGGAGCTTCAACAACTCAGACACAGGAAAACAGTCTAGTGGCTGACGTTTTCCATATTGGTTAACATTGAGTGAGTTAATGGATAGTTGTTTCAGACAATGTAGTCCTCCTCTAAATGTGCCCAGGATATTGTGCTGCTAAATCAAAGGGTTGTTCTAACACGGGCACCATCCTTCGTTCGTTCCAGATATTCCCACAGTGTCCATGTGATTGGTGATTGGCTGATGTTGGTGGGAGGGGTTTGCTGTAGGACGAGGGCGTGCCAGGGGTTGCTGTTACAGATCTGACCAAAAGGGGCAGTGTGGAGCTCAGCCTGGACGCTGAGTACTGTAGGCTTTGACCAGTTATATTACATCCATGTATTCACTGTAGTGCACACAAGGTCACAGACAACACAAACAAAATGGATTCAATGTACACCCACACTGTACATTGAATACATAAAATACAAATAAAAAATGGATTCACTGAGTGCCAACTGTCATCTCTCTCTGCCCTACCCTTCTAGTCTGCTGTACCCTGGCTTCTCATGCTGCACTCCTTCTGCTCGGCACTCCTTCTGCTCGGCACTCCTTCTGCTCGACTCTCCTGGGCGACTCTGACCAGTCAACAACGATGGCTCTGATTGGTGGTGAAGGAAACTGGTTCTCTGTTGTGACTCATCACAACCTTCACCCCATCACTGTAGACCTGAAACCGGTTCTATAACTATGAGACATGGTCGCTAGAGGTATTTTTTGTGAGGACATTTTTGTAAAGTATCGACTTGGTAATGGAAAGCTGGGTCAATTTCTGGCACTAGAGCTGTGATGCATCAATAAGATATCTTGGCATCTGTCATGATGACGTTGTCTTATTAGTTCACTTGATATTCCTTATAGCTTGAACCGAAATTAGTCAGTGGCTAAATTCCGCATGTAGAAGTTCATCTCCCTTTGGGCTGTATCAGTTCAGGGTCAAACATTTTGGACAAAAGAATACACCTCCAACCTTCTGGCTTCACACACTCACTGACACAGACACACAAAAAAATGCCAACATTTTCAGATCTGCTTACCAGCCAAGTTTTAATTTCAGGAGAAAGACCTCAGTAAAGTCACAATCAAAGGACTCAAAGTAATAGGATAGGCGTTATTCAAAATCAAGAAGAATTAGGGTTATTCAAAGTCCATATTATGCATATTACGTATGATAATAGTGAGGTTGGGTTTGAGGTTGAGGTTGGTGTTGAGGTTGGTGTTGTTATGGTCAGGAGGATCACTCAGTGAAGCGTCTGAAGGACTGGACAGTGGGGCTGACTGCACCCCAGTCCCCAGGCTTCCTGTACTCTCCCTTCTCCAGGAAGTACTGGCGTCCGCGGTAGTTGGGGTGCTCGTAGAAGACCCACCAGCCATCCAGGACCTTGCAGGAGTACACCTCCCTCCAACGGTACTTCTCCAGGACTGAGGGGCAGTCCTCGGCGGCCTCGAAGGCCTGGCCCGCGAAGTCATCCTTCTCATACAGCTGCATCTTGTACTGGGTCCCACAGGACTGTGGGGGTGGTGGGGTTGGGGGGGGGATGGTGGTAGTAGTGGAGGTGGAGGCGAGGGGTTAGTGCAAGGGATTGGGAAAGAAAGGGGAGGGGATGTGGGGTAAGAGAAAGGGGGAAGGAGGGATATATAGGGAGATGAGATTCTTACTCAGCAACTTCTGGTTTATTTTGGGGGCTAGGATGTAAGGATAGTTAGTAACACACAAGCTTTGTAAAGCATTGTTGTGTGTTTGTCGATGTTCTGGTCGACCCAAAATGCATTTGTCTACCAACCCATCACCAGTCCAAAGTTTTTATACTCTTGAGATTGGTCCGAAACTGAACGGACCATCATGAGAAAATAAACACATATTTTAATAACATGCTGTATTTTTTTCACTGCTGTTGTTTGGGCTGTTTATGACTTCCTGTGTTACAGAGAATATTTCCACCACCATATTCTGCACCATAGTTGGAAAATTGATTGATTCTACAGTAGAAGTGTAGGTCTGATTCTTCCTGCCAGCTCTAGGTCAGCCAATAGCGATCAGTGCCACAATCACTTGATCAGTGCTATATGCTGGTATTGAACTCTTTTGACAAAGCCCTGGGTCTTGGGTGAACCGCCACTGTCACTGTTCTGTGCCTGGCCTCATTGGGATTGGGATGCCTAATATGCCCATCTGACGAACAGTCAGAAATGGTTTATTTGCATATTCCTGTCTATACCACTTTTGCTATCACTATAATAGCTATTCTTGGTTTTTCTGTTGATCTATGAAATTACTATTACAATGTATAGCCTACCCTGTGCATTGAAGGGAAGTGTACAGTGTTCTGTGCTCTAATTAAACAATAAGGCCAGAGGGGATGGGGTATATTGGCCATATACCACAAACCCCAGAGTTGCCTTATTGCTATTATAAACTGGTTACCAACATAAATAGAACAGTAAACAAGTATTTTTGCGTCATCACTGTGATATATTGTCTGATGTACACTCGGCTGAAATGCTGTTTCAGCCAATCAGCATCCAGGACCCAAACTACCCGGTTTATAATACAACATACGGTACACCCCATTCAGACAGCTCAGCATAGACCTAACAGACATACCCCATCTAGATACTGTTATTGAAGAAACATAATGATATCTCTTTTCATTCACTATAATGCTCTAGGACTGAGGCAGTGGCAGACTTACAAAGTGGATCATCTTGCAGGAGCTGAGGCGGTCGTTGAGGCCCATCCAGCGCAGGTATTCAGGGTACTCTCCCCTGGTCAGAACATACTGGTAGCCCATGTAGTTGGGCCTCTCGTACACCACCCAGGCTCCACTCTCCACACGGATGGAGTTACAGCGGCTCAGGTAGGAATGGAAGTCGGTGCAGTCGCTGTCACACTCATAACGACGGCCCTGGAAGTTCTTATCCTCGTAAAAGACAATCTGGACGAGAACAAGAGACCAGAGTGGAGTGAGTGGGTTGAACTTGATAAAAGCTCTGCACTGCACTGTAGGTACCATTTTACACAATGAATTGCTTTTTCCAACCTAGCAAAGAACAAGTCAATCCACGCAACACATTCCTGATGCCTTTCTTTGCAGCTAGTGCTATTTCTAAAAGCCATAGATGTGGGTAAGCTCATCAGTTTGAGTTAGTCTTTCCATCACAGAATAACTCCAATGTAAATATTTTTGATGGCACTTATATGCCAAATCGAAGACTGTATTTATAATAAAATGTGTATTTAGGACAGGCAGAGATTATGTCCATTTCTGCAGAACACCAGTGCTGACAAGCTTTAACCAGCATTCCATCTCACAGATGGGATTGAGTTGTGCTGTCTGGCAATAGTGCCCTCTACCTGTATACCAGGCATCACACAAAAGACTATTACACTAGTATTATTACACTTACATTTCAATTATACTAATACGTTGTTATTACTATGGCAACTATGACAGCGGGATAAATCAGCCAAGTTTGACAGAAAATATAAAAATTGGCCATCCCATAACTAAACCAAACACACCACAGAAAAGCACTGCTATGCTACTGCCACCATACAGTCACTATCCTGCCCACTATACTGTATCATTAGAACCTGTTCTGATGGAGCCAGTGATAGCCCAGAGCCAAGCGGCCATATCCGTTACTCACCCTGCCCATTTTGGACATTGTTTGTGGGCTAGGCTTGATAGATAGCGGTGGTCTGCTGGTCTCCCTGAAGTCTGGATGCTGGATGCCTCTGGTCCTGCCACCCAAGCCCTTTTATATACCCAGCCTCCCAGTTTTTAAACAGTGAGTGGAACAATTGCTTTGTCATGAAAATGAGATCCAAAAATTGAGTCAGTGATTCTAGTGCTATTCAGTTTTTCCAGAAAAGTGAAGCGGGATTACGGCATAATGACAGCATGGGGAGAGTGCCCATTGACCCCCTCTCTGCTGGCTTGCTGAATTGCCCCCCAACTCACCTCGCCCCCTACATCCACCAAAACACACACCCTCCCGTCACCCCCACCCCCAGCCTATGCCCAATGTGCCTACCACCTCAGGCCAAGAGTCTACCAAATGTGCCAAATTCTGCCCAGATGCAGAGATATTGTGCCCCCATTGTTTAAAGTGTCACAAGTTCTCTTCAGGTGTATTCATATCTTCAACTAAACACAAATGGGGGAAATATGTATGTGGGGGAACTTGGAGGCATTCATTAGACATTTGAAATATGTAAGGTCCATTACACTAGAATACAACCAAGAAGCATGAAAATCTGTGAAGCGTGCAGGCCAATCACTTTTCTTCCTCCTCTAGGGCCAATGAATGAACAAAAGACACAAAGGGAGGGATTAGGAGGTGATTGTTCAACATCTGCTCCCCCGTCTTAGCCAAAAATAGTTTATCTCTATACCTTTTGACTGTGCTACAGCTAGTTGTAATGGTTTGTGATTTGTCCAACAGTATAACTAAACATTAGCTGAGGTCGATATACAGGGTCTCTAAGTACAATATTCAACAATAAAAGGCATGTCAAGGCAAAAATGAATTGTTTATTCATGACTAAAGAAAAAAGAGAACTAAACCAAATTGTGCTCTTAGAAAACATTGAAATTAATTTCCATTGTAACGTGTAGGTAGGCCGACACGTTACAATGGCAAATCAAATCAATTTTATTTGTCACATTCGCGGAATACAACAGGTGTAGACCATACCGTGAAATGCTTACTTACAAGTCCTTAACCAACAATGCAGTTCAAGAAATAGAGTTAAGAAAATATTTGCTAAATAAACTAAAGTAAAAGATAAAATAAAACACAATAAGATGACATAACAATAAAGAGGCTATACACAGGGGAAGACCCTGAGAACTAAACTACAGCAGCAAGGCAGAAGAATAATAAAAGTAAGGCATAGTAACAATAATACAATCTCATCCATCCACACTGGTTACCTAGCAACATCAGCATTCTCTGGAGCATGCTAGGCTTATTTTTATAGTACACAGTAACGGAATATAACTGCCCCCTCAAAGGCATCTTTCTCTTCTCATAACACTAATGTGTTCTGCCATCTTCTTTGAGGTGGCTATTATAGTCGACAGACCAAAATCCTATCTGAGTGAGGTACTAGCGTGGGCCCAGATCGGTTTGTGCTCTTGCCAACCCCATTGCCAAAGTCAAACATTTTGAAACAGTTTGGCATGACAATGAGTGATAAGGAGTTGACATGATAGCACAAACAGATTGGCACTCAGGTGCTAAAGGTATTACATTCCTTGAAATTTGGCACAGGCCTTTAAATTCCTCACACCCTCTCTCCTTTGCTACCAGAAAATACATATTAACAACAATATCATATCACATGTATACATTAATACATCTTTCCCCTATACTAGACAAGGTCAATCTCTGAATTTAACAGACAGTTAAATGATTCCCTATTATTTAATTGGTACAGTACACACAACAGAAGAACCAGACTCTAGGCAGATCTAACCTGAGTGGCTAACAATAGGTACCCTGCAATCGTACCCCAAGTACTCTAGGACCACTGGCTCTCTACCATCCCCACCATTGGTAAATCCATGAGAGTGAGTGTGCAAGGGTAGAGAATCTGGACGCACCAGTCTCAACTAGATGAAGGAATGCTGCAGTGGGAGGGCTATACAACATACAGGGGACTAGAACAGAGCCAGAGGTGTATACCAGGCCACCCTTCTGCAGTCTAGTGATCTTCAGATCAGATCCAGGCCTGCCTGGAACTGTGGACAGCATGCAAACAAAGGGCTTAGAGCTACCAGTGGCTGTGAAGCAAACAGCTGAATGTGAGGCAAAAGCTTCTTTGTATGGGGATCTCCATCAACAAGAACCCAAAAAGTCAGCAAGGCAAAAGGTGTCCTCCCCGCTGTCCGTCTACATGTCCCTTCCTGCCTGGTGTCATTTGGCCTGGCCTCCAGGCTGTCACTGTCCGAGGGGTCCTGGGAAGTGATGCAGGGGGGATAAGGCTGTCCAACCCATGCCTGTGTCCCGACTCCAACAGCCACTCATGGATCTTCTGCTCCACCAGGACCAGGAACTGACGCCACCTCTCCCTGAAAACAGACTACTTACTACAGGAACAAGACCCATACATTAACAGACAACCAGAGTTCACTTTAAATGTGCACTTGGGCCCCTCCTTTAGCTCCCCATTCAATCATTGTATTTATTTGTAAATCATATTAGTGAAAACAACTGGGTCACTTGTTATGTAAAGTAAGCCACACAGTACAGTCACGGACATTTCGAGTGGCTGCATTATATTCACATTGATCCTGGAAGCTGGAAAGCACTTCATATTTCCATTCACTGAGCGCTGGTCAAATTGCTGATAAATCTAAGCGGTAGAATGGCTGACTGGTAGTGTCTGTGTCTGCTCTGTCACTCACTTGTTCAGGTGGGCATCCTTCACCGTCTTCTGCCAGTCCTGTACACTCTTCTCCCTCTCCTCATGGGCCTTCTGGTACATCGATGGCAGCCCACCTGGCACCTCACACGTGTCCCCCTCCAATTCTAAAAACTCAGCGGGCGGCAGCAAGCGGTAGGAGCCAGGGTCTGGGGTGGTGCCCTTCACACCCAGCAGTAAGGGCTGGTCCCAGGCGTTTGGCACCACAGCTAAACCCACACTCGCCATGTGATCCTCCAGGGAGGGGTAGTGTGTGGAAGGGCACTGGGGTGAGAGCAGTGATCCTGGGGAGGAGTATGGGCTGAGTGGGGCTCAGGGTGTGGATGGAACAGTAGGAGGAGGACCCTATGGCCAGCCAAACACACCACCCTGACGTTTAGGCTCACTGACCTGAAACACACACACCACTGGGAATGTCATCTCATCTGAGCTAATGGACATTGTTACAGTATAGCAATATTAAAGGAACTGCTACAAAACCAATAAGTAGTGTACTGATTTTGCTGCCCTCGTTATGTCTAGGGGTCTTAGGCCCAGCTAAATGGTCTGTAACCTGATTTGATGTGTGCATAAATGTGGGAAGTGTGTGCGACTAGGTGTTAAATATATTTACCCAGGAGACAGCCACCTTACCTTTGGTCCAGGGCCAGCTCCTTCTTGACCTCTTGGTAGGCCATTCCAAGCATATTATTATTTGTTCAGATGATGAAACATAAATATGTACAAAAAGGAAAAATACAAAAACGCATGCCCAACTAAAGAGATGAACTAACACCATGAAACAAACAAAGGCCGGCTGAGAGGCTTCTGGCCTCCAGTCCCCTGGACTGACAAGCAATCTTGATCCCTCGCCCCTAAGGAATTATCAAGGCTTCCTGGCAGAACAGAGCCCTTGACTCGGTTGGTGTTGCTACTTGGGGATGGCGTGTGGAAGTGTATCATGGTAGTGTTTGTCTATATCCTAACACTAACCTTCCCCCCCATACCATAACAGAACATTTCACCACTACTTCAGAAATATTTTACTACGTTAACTACAGTAGAACTCTAGTCGCTGAGATGAAAATCATCAAAGTCATCAGTCAAAAGTGGAAATGATATCAATAACAAACCATAAACACTACTACCGTCTCTATTGAAGCTGATCTGTTGTGGTTGTTAAGTGGGTCAGTCTATATGGTTTCCGTAACCTGACCTGAGTGGAGAGAGCAGGTAGATTAATGCCTCCATCACACCGACTGCGTCATTGCGCTAAATAGTACGCAGCATCTTCTGGATGTCTATGTAACAAAAGTTCAACATTCACCTTCTGCTACCATTTCTGTCAAGCCGTCTATGCATACAGTTTGACACATACGTTCGATAAATCCAACGTTTGCACCACTGAACGCACTGCAACTGCCTCTGCTATGCAATGCTGCAAGGCAAACACAGCGTGTCATTGGAAATGAATGTGATTCTGGTGTACCAAAATGCAATGACGCTGTCGGTGTGTTCGAAGCATAAGGCATCACTGCAGCAGTGTATTTTGACGTTAGCTACTGCTAGCTTGTCTGAGTATTGGCCAGGGTCTGGCCAGGGTCTGTCTGAACACTGTGACATTAGCACCATCTTGCTGCCTGGGGGGGCAATGTGGGTGTTCCGGGCGATCTTAGCTCTCTTCATAGCGCCCTCCACTGGAGGACAGGAGAACAGACATATGGTCATTCACAGACACACACACAGCCATGCTTCAATCCTGATAGCTCTCTACTTCTCCCACAAAAAAGGTGAGCTATAAAACAGTCACAAGATAACTCACTAACCTCTATAGACATACTAACACGCCTTCTTTGACTGTAACATCTAAATCTAAATGAATGATCCATATAAAGGTTTACTTTAGGTGGTAGTAACCTACCTTGCTGAGCCAAGACCAACAACTTCCCAGACCTCAGGCAGGCTGATATACCAAAGGGGTTGAGGACCAGGGCCTTTCTGAGCCACGCCAGCAGAGGGTGCAGGGAGAAGGGGTGGGTGAGTTTGGAGTACGCTGCCTGGGCCTGTTGAGGGGCTCTGGAGAGCAGCTTGTGGATGGGATTGACGGCCCGGCCGGGGTACACGGAGTCCTCCATCACCAGGCTGAGGCCTTGCAAAAAATAAAAAATAAAAAGATGACTTTATTGTCCAATGTACACGGATATCTAACAGATACATGCCTTATACTTTATTTCAACCCCTCTGTTCTCACTGAAAAGGAAAACAATTTATTGTAAAAACTATGAAAACATGGGCGTTATGGACCCTTTCATTGTTTTAGGCAAGAATAAAACAACCATTTGGTGTATAAATATAACAATCTTGTAATCCTGCTACCACACTCTTCCTAAAGCTGGGCACGGCCAAACTGAGTAATCGGGGGAGAAGGGCCTTGGTCAAGGAGGTGACCAAGAACCTGATGGTCACTGACAGAGCTCCAGAGTTCCTCTGTGGAGATGGGAGAACCTTCCAGAAGGACAACCATCTCTGCAGCACTCCACCAATCAGGCCTTTATGTTAGTTGCCAGATGGAAGCCACTCCTCAGTAAAAAGCACATGACAGCCTGCTTGGAGTATGCCAAAAGGTTTTAAACAAGAGTTCACCCATTTCATTGGTGGCTTCTGGTCTTCTTTCAATATTGCAGTATTAGATGAAACTGGTATCATAACTAACTAGCTGTTGTAAAAACTGAATTTTAACATTATAGGTAACAGAATGGCCATATGGACCCTTTCACTGGCTGCTTCCCAAATGGCATTTATTTCACTGCCTCTTGCTCCAATGCAAATGTTTGTGTTGTCTGGCTCTGTTGTTCCCCCCTGGCGTCCAGGATACTAGGACGTCTGCCTGATGTTCCCATGACAACTGGCAAGCAGAGATGATCTGGCATAGAAATACAATGAAGCTAACAGCAGTTGCTTGATTTATTTGCTTAGCATTAAGGGGACGTTAGTAGCTAACTTAGCTAGCTGATACACGTTAGCAGACAAAACACTTGGCTTCAGTAAGTTTATACTAACGTTAGTCTAAACGATTTCTGGTCCTGTCTCGAAGCTCCAGGAAAAGTAACTGGTAATAATGCTCCATCATAAGTTAAACTCAGGTTTAGTAGCTTATCAACCTGGGATGGCTTTTGGTTTGTTTATTACCTGTATGCTGTAAATGTTATCAGCACCTAACGTTAGCTAGCTACACGACGTTCTTTCAATTTGGTGCCCTTGCATGAACGTTCTCATCAGTTGTGCCCGACGAGACAGAGTGAGGATCGCACGCAAAATGCATTGACTGTGACACATCAAATCAGGCCAGTGTTGTGCAACACTGCAGCCCACAATTCGGGCGTTCCTGCATGTGTGCATTCCTGCAGGAACGCCCCTACCCCTGGGTCAAAATGGAAATGAAGTACCACAGCACGAGTTATAACACCCATAAAACCTAGCGGTAAACCCCGGAAATGGTTCCAATCGTTTTTCCACCATTCATTTTTCCATAGGGGATTCCTACTTAATATAAGGTCTGTGTTTCGTGTAGGCTTACCCTGGCATGACGTTTTAATAACTGCGCAAATCTCTCCTGGAAAAGGTAACTTTTTATCAGTTTTATCTGTAAGTACCCCCCAAAAATGAAATGTTAATTAGCTGCTAATGTGGCTATCATACAGAACTACACTTCCTGTCGCAAGCTTTGACGTCATCATTCAAGGCGTAGGGTAGGAAAAACCTCCACATTTCTCCATACAAACTCTCATCAACAAGTAGCAAGTAACCTAACAAGTAAATATTATAGCCTTTTTAGTTTCTTGTGTGAATAATTGATATTGTGTATTTCTCATGTGTATAATTTTTTGGGGCATTTTTCAAGTTACCTAGCTAGCTACCCTCCATTTTTAAATGACTAGAATTGTGCATGCCCCAGGTGCCCTTGTTTTTTAAACAATGTCCAGTACAGACAGGAGGGTAGCGTTGTTTTGGCTCAGGTTCAAGGCGGTGCTATTCCACTGAACATGCCCCGGAAACGGTTCCTTAGCCACTGAAGTTCCTCCTCTGTGGGCTCTTGAGACAGAGGGTTGTAGTCTTCAGCTGGGTATAGGTCCTCCACTGACTGCAGATTGTTGGGCATTGCTGGCTTCCTCCGCTGGCATTCCACATCTGTACGGGCCGATATTGTGAACCTTCCACAATAGGCTGCATGGCTACACTTATGAGCTCCACAGAGGCATTCACATGTGGTAGAGAGAATCCCCTGGTCACCTAAAGAGACCTCCCAAGAGGAAGGATGTTAAGTGCCATATGCCTTTCAATTCATGACTTTGAACACCTTAAGTCATTTGTTGTAAGAAATGTGCTATATAAATAAAGTTTGATTTGACAGCTGTGGAATATTTAATAAACTGTAATTTTCATGAGAACAAGTTTAGTTCTTCCATAAACTTTTAATATATTATTTGGGATTTTATCACTTGACATAACAATCATATAGTGAGAAGGATCCTATAAGTCAAGACTGTGTGAATGCATGTACCACTCTGAATATATAAATACTGTGGCTTTGAAGATTTGTTTCTACCAATGAAACTACAATACAGGCTGGATGTCTAAACATGGTCAATTCTGAATGTCAATAGATTTTTTTGAACAATTCTCATCAATGACATCTTAGAACTGATTTATCGCTCATCTAAATCTGGTATCATTGGTAATCTGGTTAATGATTATATAAATGCTTAAATAATGGCAGGTAGCCAAGTGGTTAGAGCGTTGGGCCAGTAACCGAAAGGTTGTTAGATTGAATCCCCGAGCTGACAAAGTAAAAAATCTTTCATTCTGCCCCTGAACAAGGCAGTTAACCCATTGTTCCTAGGCCGTCATTGTAAATAGTTAAAAAAGTTTTTAAAAAGTGTCTCTTTCCTTATAGAATGTTAACAGCAGTATAGTTAATATCTACACTCACTGACACAGGATAAAACTTTATCCCTCATTCTGGCCCCGACCAAACTGGAAAATTGTCTCTCACTATAGCTGCACTTCTCAACATGGCCAGACGTATAGTGGTATTCTCCCCTCTTATGCTCATCCTTGCCATCAGGTTTGAAATAGACACCAAGGTCGATATACTGTACAAACAATTATCTAGGCTAAGTAATACCTTTTTTTTGTATCTACTGCTCTGTTAACTAGCTAGCTAAAGCGTAGTCAGTGGCTAGCTAAGACGGAGAAAGGGAATGGCAGAAGTTCAACACTTTATTCAATTCATTTCAATACAGCACATGGGTTCATCATGGATTGGGCACAGGTCTCTGATCGCTCTGGTGAACGGTAGCAGACAGTGTCAGCTGGAGATGATGTGCAGGAGCTTCCTGCAGGGATTTGTAGTCTTGCAGAGAAGCTCTGTTGCTGATTAGAATTGTAAAATAATGTGAGTATTTTGAGGCAAATATATTGATAAAACTCACTTTGTCCGCAAGAGAATTACACAGTTATCAAAACATCATTCAAAGATAAGCCTACACCAAATGCATACTTAATTTGAAGTCTCTGTAAAATTCATTTTGAAAAATGAATGGTGGGAAAATGATTTGAACCATTTCCGTGTTTGACCGCTAGGTTTTACATGTACTTTTATAGTCCACTGTGGCAGACAATACTTTTATTAAGAGTTTTTTTCACCCCTGCCTACCGCAGTCCTAGCGGGAGCGTCGCCTGCCCTCACCATTGTTAACAGACATGCAGGGGCGAAGGACACTGTCTACCGGTCGCCCCCGCTAGCACAGCAGGCGGAAGGCTGGGGTAAAACCATGTGCTAGTTAACTTGTTAGTTAGCGACACCGTGTGTTAGTTAACTAGCTAGCACACGGTGTCATTACCTCCTGCTGTGTGCTGGAGAAAACCGTGCCCAACAGGCGAGGGGCGGAGGACACTGTCTACCGGTTGTTCCCGCCTCTCACTAGCACAGCAGACGGGAGGCTAGGGCGACAGTGTGTTAGCTAACTAGTTAACTATGTCGCCCCCACTTCCGCCTGCGGTGTACTGATTGCCGTCATTAATAGCACTGCGGGAAAACAGTACCTGACAGGTGGGGGCGAAAGCCACTGTCTACCGGTGTACGGCTAGCTAGCCATAAGCTAGCGCTTTAACGCCCCCTACTGACCCCAGGATCACTCCTGCATGTCCTAATTAAAACATTTACCAATAGAAGTATAAAGAGTGGTTCCTGCAGATGCTGGAATGCCAACCAGTGGAGGCAGCTGAGGGGAGAATGGCTTGTAATAATGGCCGGAACAGAGCAAATGGAATGGAAACCATGTGTTTGACGTATTTGATACCATTCCACTGATCCCGCTCCAGTCATTACCATGAGCCCGTTCTTCCCAATTAAGGTGCCACCAACCTCCTGTGATGCCCACATGCAGGAATTGCACCCTTCCTTCTCAATCAGACAGAAAGGGAGAATATTTATCGATTTTTGGGGATATTGCTGAAAACCGATGCACATCCTACATTCATCCACTAAAAAGGATATTGCAAAGATATAGCAAAAGTTTACACCGGCTTTTGTTGCTGTAGCTAAAAGGCACTTTATGCTCGATCAGAAATGTGGTCAGAGACTGTATGGAGGGTGTGACGGAATTGCAGAGCGTCTGGATACATGCAGAGGCCTAATTGAGCTCTGTACCGCATCGCCTTGC
This sequence comes from Salmo trutta, assembly GCF_901001165.1. Lineage (NCBI taxonomy): Eukaryota > Metazoa > Chordata > Actinopteri > Salmoniformes > Salmonidae > Salmo > Salmo trutta. The sequence goes on from NC_042980.1 coordinate 20,760,194, forward strand.
GCCTCCCAAATGTTGTAACAATGTGGAGGGCTCAATAACAATGCGGAGGGCTCCATATAGTGCCGTATAGCTCCGCATTGTCATTATTGGTTGACGATAGATGGGGGCGGGAGGTCCTGAATAAACAGAACCTCACTTCCTTAATAACTTCCTTCACAACAGCTCTGCGTTACTCTGCGAAGCGCAGGAAGTACAGTATGAATTTCCAGGAACCGTATCACCGTAAATGCTGCATGGCCAATGCAGGCAGCAGATTGACCACGCGGCGCCTTTAAGGATGGGCGGGCTTTAGGATGACAGGCGGGACTTCTGGGTTTCACGTGGGCGGTTCTGATTTGACAGAAGGAAGAGGACTAGTGACAGAAGGAAGCCAACATCAAAAAGCCGGGTTGTTCTGTTGGTTTCTTGAAGAAACTGGAATCTATGGCCGTTAAAGGGATGAATCTGTGCAGTGTTTGCTGTCTTGTCCTGTATTTTGTTGCGGCAGTGCTTGCAGGGTAAGTACATGTTTCTATATTATCCGTACACACCGCTTTTGCAACGGTTAAACGCGGTGTCGCTAACTGGTACACATGTTTCATTGTGATTGGTCTACACTTTTGAACCCCATTCTCCATGTGTAATAGGGCTAGTTTGCTACTAGCTGGAGGGGGGAAAAGAAGCAATCTCAACAACACTATAAATAAATAATTGTCCGATAGGGTAGTCAACATCACCCTTGCCTGATTCCTTTTCTTTCCAGTATCGTGTATCGGCTGAGTCATACTATTCAAGTGAATGAATGCCATCCCTGGGAGAGTGGGCTAGCTTTCCCGCTGGCTTTGTACTCTCAAATGAGTTATTGATATCAATCTGAATCACTCTGCGTGATCCCCATTTTCGATGTTTTTTTTTTTTACTTCATAAATACAAGACACAAGCTAAGATTATTATATATAAACGACACGTTTGTGAACCCTACTCCACCTGTCCCTATCATGAAGGGAAAATACTGTATCTACAAGAGTCTCTAATTAAATTCCCCTCGCATTTTCACCTTTCTCTACAGGCGAGATTTCTACAAGATCTTGGGGGTGAGCAAGTCGGCATCTGTGAGGGACATCAAGAAGGCTTACAGAAAGCTGGCTCTCCAGCTTCACCCTGACAGAAACCCCGATGACCCTACTGCTGCTGACAAATTCGCAGACCTGGGGTCAGCCTATGAGGTAGGAAATTACCCACTGTGTTTGACTGTATCTTATATAACTTATCTGCCAATGCTTTGAATGGAACTTTTTGTTTTACCAGTATAATAATGGTGTCTGATTTGTGGCTTCAGAAACAATGCTCATGTCATTATGATATTTACAAAATATGAACGGCAACTTAGTTGAGTTTTATGAGATAACGCTAGCGTTTATTTCTTCTTTCACAATAACTTTTTAATAATTCTAATTTAATTAGGGTTTTCGTTATATTTAATTTGCTGATGCGCTCGAGGCACCGATACAAAAGTATTTTGTAGGAAACTGAAGCAACTATTTGGTTGTTGTTGGTAACCTAACGTAGCAGGCGTAAGTTAGGTTGAAATGTATCCCTTAACCACGGAGAGTGTCGATGGAAACGACATAAGCCTTTTGATTGGCCAAGAAGACCGTGTGGCTGCCTCTGATTGGCTCATATTGTGGTCCGCTTGCTCTCATGAAAACACGACGTGGAGCACGCGGACCTGCTCAGTGACAGTTTCTATGATGTGTACCAATGGCATGAGTGACCACTAATCGATAACAAAATTGAAAGGGTTCAAATTAGGACAATTGCATGATGATGAGCTATTTAGGTATTTTCTTATGTGATATTAAGAGTTTGCAATTAAAGTTTATACAATGTTGCAAATTCACACGTTCAAAGAAACGCTTTTTGTGACTTAAATGAGTTAGTCCCTGGTGTTGTGCTGTTTGTAGGTGCTTTCAGATGATGAGAAGAGGAAGCAGTATGATGCATATGGAGAGGATGGTCTGAAAGAGGGTCACCATGGTTCTCACAATGATATCTTCTCCAGGTAGGTTGACCTAATAGTAGGTTTACCTAATTACCATAATATACTGTATGGAGTCACACATTCATACATATACCTGTGCTTAACAATACCTAATGAGCGTCCCATTCACTACTAGGCACTAGTGTGTTGTAAAATAATGACATCTTTATTCCAGTTACAAGCCATACCCAATTGTAGGGCCTAAGCATGTGAGGTTTTAAGAATCAAAGAATGCCTTCGCCATCACTGTTCTCTCACAAACCATCACCTCTTATAGTTTCTTTGGGGACTTTGGCTTCATGTTCGGAGGAAACAGGCAAGGACAACAGGACAGGAACATTCCCAGAGGAAATGACATAGTACTAGACCTGGAGGTCACACTCGAAGAAGTGTACTCTGGGAACTTTGTAGAGGTACTATTAATCACTGATGGTGGTCTGTGATATATTGTATAGGATTGGTGTGCTTCACCAGTCCTACCCTAGTCCAACACATACCTACCACTCTCATCATATCATCTATATGCACCGCCCAGGTTGTGCGCAACAAGCCTGTAGCCAAAGAGGCCCCTGGGAAAAGGAAATGCAACTGCAGACAGGAAATGAGGACGACGCAGCTCGGACCTGGACGCTTCCAGATGACCCAGGAAGTAGTGTGTGACGAGTGCCCCAATATAAAGTGAGTCACTGTCCTATTGGCTGAGACTGATAACACAGGAGACAATGGTGTCTTTCTTTACATGCTCAGTAATAAAGATAATAGTTTCATAATAATGGTTAGGATTTGTCTCTCAATGATCCCAGGCTGGTGAATGAGGAGAGAACTTTGGAGGTGGAGATTGAACAGGGAGTGAGAGATGAGATGGAGTACCCTTTCATTGGAGAAGGTGAGCAACTTACTCAACCATCAGGATAACATGGGTAAAGTCATTGTATATAAATAATAATGTATTTTACAGGTGAACCTCACATCGACGGAGAGCCAGGGGATCTACGCTTCCGCATCAAAGTTATGAAGTAAGAGCAGCATGCATTTCCTTATTTCAGATATTCTATAATGATTCTGACGAGGCTGATCTATCCTTCTGAGTCTTATACCTTTTTCAGTACAGATCAAACTGTCAAGTGAATACATTGATGTTATGTAAAGATTTTTGGCATGTACTCTACTTGCGTTGTCTGTGTCTTGGCCCTTCTGTTTATCTATTTGTATGCTTGCTTTATGCAAATGCATTCTCACTTTGTTAGCCTGTTTCTATTGTACAGTAGTAATATGTTGTCAGTTGAAGCTGTTTTATTGAAGAATGATTGTGTGTGCTTCCAGACATCCAGTCTTTGAGCGTCGAGGAGATGACCTGTACACTAACGTCACAATCTCACTGGTAGAGGCTCTGGTTGGCTTTGAGATGGACATCACACACCTCGATGGACATACGGTGTGTCAAGGCTCCTACACATCTATCCAACTACAGCCTACTAACTATCAGTGATGCATTGGGTAGTTTTCCCCCAACTCAGGCCAACTGTCTGTGGCCGATTCTACATGTTTAATCAGGACCAAAACAAGATTCCCAGTGGAGACCAATAATTCATTTTATTTAACTAGGCAAGTCAGTTGAGAACACTTTCTTATTTACAATGACAGCCAAACCCGGACGACGCAGGGCCAATTGTGCGCCGCCCTATAGGACTCCCAATCATGTCCGGTTGTGATACAGCTTGGATTTGAGCCAGGGTGTCTGTAGTGATGCCTCTAGCACTGAGATGCTGTGCCTTAGACCGCTGCGGCACTCGGGAATACACATTAACTGTTTTTCCAACATGTAATCAAATGTAATGGCCAAGTTTCCCCGACCCAAATCAAGCTTATTCCTGGACTAAAAATAACTTAATGGATATTCTCCATTGCTTTCTGTCCAGAGTAGGTTTTATCTGAGTTTGGAATGATTGATCCAAAATTGACACATCTTTTGAATCAATAACAACCTCATTGACTTGTGACTGCCCCTGTGACAGGTTCACATTGAGAGGGACAAGATCACCAAGCCCGGTGCCCGGCTGTGGAAGAAGGGAGAAGGCCTGCCAAATTTTGACAACAACAACATCCGTGGATCTCTCATTGTCTCCTTTGACGTCGAGTTCCCACAGACACAGCTGGATGACAATCAGAAAGAGGGTAAGGAGGAAGTTGATAAACATGGGGAAAGGGTTTTGTAATGATCTATTAGAGTTGACATTGGTGCTATCAGTAAAAGGTCAACTGCATGTTACATGTCAGGTGTGAGGTCTTGTTCTTCCATAAAGATTATGCATATCAACAATGTACACAAAGACTGAGAGGCGCAGGACACGCTCCTGCAAGGCCGGGGGGACGACCTCTGAACTCTAGGGTCCTCGGCTCACACCCCAACATTTTAAATGTGCAAACCATAGGCGGCAAAAATACATCACAATAAATCGCCTTAGAGCCTTTGACTTTATGCCACTGACAAGAAGACAATGAAAGTACTGATTAACTTGTCGGTGATGAATGATTCTGAAACATGTAATAATTATGATCACAATGGTTAGTACTTTAAATTGTGCCTTTTGTTGTTCTCAGGAGTGAGGGGGATTCTGAAACAATCGTCAGTACAGAAGGTTTACAATGGACTACAGGGATACTGACACACCAACAGACAGTCTGGACTGAGTTCTGTGCCACACAAACACACACACAAACAAACAAACACACACACACAAAGGAGCACGCTTGGCGGTGTATTTATTTTTTGATTGTTCTCAGGATGGGTTGATTTGTTTTATTTTCTAATATTCTACATTCTGAAGGTGGCTTGATGTTGTTAATTTTCTTTTTTAAAAGAAGTCCTGGTTATATTTAACGCTGTATTTGTCCTTTTTAATTTGCTTGCCCTTGCCCCAAAAATTATTTTACTACCACCTTAATTCCCCCTCAAATTACAAATGACTTATTTGCTTCAATTTGGAGAGTTTGGATCTTCAAGTCAACATACCTTTTTAATGTCAACTACTGTCATCCACTCACATACATCTTGGATCATGAAAGCTCACATTTCCAATGTTAAACCCATCCCACCCGACTGAGCTCTAGAAGAGGAGCTTTCCTGGAATCAAAGGACTCTAGAGTCAACAACTCATGGACAACAGCAAGACTGGAATACCTTTCCCTCCCTGTTTTGATAAGTTTTATGTATGTAGTACTGTACTAGGTCGTTTCATTTAACCTTGAGGGAATTTAACCCCTCCGACACCTTAAACGATTCTGTCATTTAACCCAGTTTCCTTTGTCATTCCTGTTCAGTTCTCAAAACACTTGTAAATAGGAAAGAACAAACAATATTTTTAGTTTTTTGCTTTGTTGAATTAGATTGTATGTTAGATGTATTCTTTGTGGTGTAAAGTCTTGTGAGCATTCTGTCTGCTGAAAGAAAGGCCACTTTGAGAGTGTACTTCTGGAGCTACCTAGCTGCTTCCTCGTCAGGGTGGCAAGGATATCATCCTGGTCTGGAGCCTATCTCCAGTTTGCTCTGCCTCCCACCACCATCCACCCCTCTTGCTCTGCCTCTCCTCTCAGACTGTGTGTGTCTGAAATGGCACACTTTTCCCTAAATCGTGTGTTACTTTTTGACCCGCTCCCATGGGGTTCTGGTCTGAAGTAGTGCACTTCTAAAGGGCATAGGGTGCCATTTCAGACATACAGTCGTATGAAAAAGTTTGGGCACCCCTGACAATTTCCATGATTTCCATTTACAAATAATTGGGTGTTTGGATCAGCAATTTAATTTTGATCTATCAAATAACTGATGGACACACTAATATTTCAGTAGTGAAATTAGGTTTATTGGATTAACAGAATGTGCAATATGCGTCAAAACAAAATTAGACAGGTGCATAAATTTGGGCACCCCAATAGAAAAATCACATCAATATTTAGTAGAGCCTCCTTTTGCTAAAATAACAGCCTCTAGACACTTCCTATAGCCTCTAATGAGTGTGTGGATTCTGGATGAAGGTATTTTGGACCACTCCTCCTTACATCTCCAGTTCAGTTAGGTTTGATGGTTGCCAAGCATGGACAGCCCGCTTCAAATCATCCCACAGATTCTCAATGATATTCAGGTCTGGGGACTGGGATGGCCTGTCCAGAACATTGTACTTGTTCCTCTGCATAAACGCCCGGGTAGATTTTGAGCAGTGTTTTGGGTTGTTGTCTTGTTGAAATATCCAGCCCTGGCGTAACTTCAACTTTGTGACTGATTCTTCAACATTATTCCCAAGAATCTGCTGATATTGAGTGGAATCCATGCGACCCTCAACTTTAACAAGATTGCCAGTAGCGGCACTGGCCACACAGCCCCACAGCATGATGGAACCCCCACCAAATTTTACTGTGGGTGGCAAGTGTTTTTCTTGGAACGCTGTGTTCTTTTGCCGCCATGCATAATGTCCCTTGTTATGACTAAATAACTCAATCTTTGTTTCATCAGGCCACAGCACCTTATTCCAAAATAAAGCTGGCTTGTCCAAATGTGCGTTTGCATACCTCAAGCGACTGTTTGTGGCGTGTGTGCAGAAAAGGCTTCTTCCGCATCACTCTCCCGTACAGCTTCTCCTTGTGCAAAGTGCGCTGAATTGTTGAACGATGCACAGTGACACCATCTGCAGCAAGATGATGTTGTAGGTCTTTGGAGGTGGTCTGTGGGCTGTTTTTGACCGTTCTCACCATCCTTCGCCTTTGCCTCTGATATTTTACTTGGCCTGCCACTTCTGGCCTTAACAAGAACTGTGCCTGTGGTCTTCCATTTCCTCACTATGTTCCTCACAGTGGACACTGACAGCTTACATCTCTGCGATAGCTTTTTGTAGCCTTCCTCTAAACCATAATGTTGAACAATCTTTGTTTTCAGGTCATTTGAGAGTTGTTTTGAGGCTCCCATGTTGCCACTCTTCAGAGGAGAGTCAAAGAGAACAACAACTTGCAATTGGCCACCTTAAATACCTTTTCTCATGATTGGATGCACTTGTCTATGAAGTTCAAGGCTTAATGAGCTCACCAAACCAATTGTGTGTTCCAATTAATCAGTGCTAAGTAGTTACATGTATTCAAATCAACAGAATGACAAGGGTGCCCACATTTTTGCATAGCCTATTTTTCACATCTGATTTAATTTCATACAACTTAATATTGCTACACTAAAAATCTTTGTCTGGACAATACCCCCAGTACTCAGCTTTTATTAGAAAATGAATGGCACGTCACTGTGATCATTTTCTGTGACGACAGAGTAAATTATTATGCAGCCTCAGAGGGGTGCCCACATTTTTTCATACGACTGTAGCACTGTGTTCTTTGGACTGCTCCTCCTGACTGAAAGAGACTACTGTGAATAACGGGATGCGCTATAGTACAGGAGGGAAAATGTACTTTTCAATTAAAAGTTTATAATAAATAATGACTTGGTCAAATAACCTTACATACAGCTTACTTTATGCTTTAAACAAAATTGATGGAGTAAATTTTCAGTATTCAATTGTCAAGGGTGTAAGAGATTTTATACTGTGTGTGTGTGTGTGTGTGTGTGTGTGTGTGTGTATCTACGCTGTCTTGCCTGCCATGCCTGGCTGGAGCATCACTGTCCACCTTATTGACATTCTATCTTGCACGTCAGTCAAGGGGAGTTTCTGTAGTCCCGATGTATGACCAGTAGAGGGCAACAAGTGTAAAGCATGGCTGCAAAGGGTGTCTGCTGTCACCACTTCTTCAGGAGGGCCGTAACCTCCCCTGGGCCGCTCTCTGGGCCACTGGGCTCTCTGGGCCATCTCTCTAGGCAAGCCCTCTACATATCATAGACACCTTTGTTATGTGACTGCATTAACATGGTTATTATGGCATTGGCTTTAAGGATGAAGAATTGTTAGTGATCAGTGGATGGTTGTTTGGCTGTTGATGGACTTCCTTCTCTAGCATTGACTATGGTTTTATTGCAGTGGTTGTCTGACTTAATTGGTGACATCACAGGGCTGTAGTGGTGTGTGTGTGTGTGTGTGTGTTTGGTTGGTCCGTCCGTCACTGTTAACCCCTCTTACTCACTCCTCCACTCTGTATCTTAATCTGACCTCTGTCTGTGACTGAGCTGGTTCCACTTACTGTCTGTCACTGCTCTCCTAAACGCAAGGGGCTGACTGACTCAGGCTACATCCCAAATGGAACCCTATTCCCTATATAGTGCACTAGTTTTGACCAGGGTCCATAGGGCTCTAGTCAAAAGTAGTACACTATGTATAAGGTGCCATTTGGGATGTATAGTCATTCTCAACCGCGTCGCTTTGTCTCCATACCAGACCTGCCTCCCTATCCCTTCTTCCCCTCTACTTCGCCTGTGTGGGGTGGGGTGGGGGGGGGGGACGACCATGGGCAGAAGGATGTCAGGGAGTCTGCTAGGGTGTGGCAGAGGCTGTCCGCACAAATCATTTTGGTATGGTGAATTTATAGTGTGGTAATATGCGCGTCTGTCCACCAGCGTGTGTGTGTGTGTGTGTGTGTGTGTGTGTGTGAATACATGGGAGGTCCGTGTGTGTGTGTGTGTGTGTGGAGGTGCATTCCTCACAGCTTCCCCCAAACTGATTACTCAATATATCTCTATCAGGTTTATAATGGGGATATAGCTTTTATTTAAACATTTATCTTACAATTATCACTTGTTGTCCAAACTGCAAAATTGTGTATCTGTGTGCAGTCTGTATGTATCATGAACTCCCACAGAGATAGCAGGGCTGTGGTATTGGGAGTTTCCTCCACATCCCACCACACACCCCTTAGTCATTATCACTCTGGATGAGACCCAACAAGCAGGGGTGATTAGGGTGTATAAAGGCTCTGGGTTTTACCTCTCATGCTACGTACAGAACCAAATATTTAATGTGGCTCTGGCTCCATAGGAAGATCCCCAACAGAGGTTATGCATCTTCACCTATTTTTACTGGAATTAAAGTGATAATTCACTCCAAAATCACATTTTGCAGACCTCAAAGTTTCAGGTAGTCTATTGGTGAGTCCCACAATAGATACACCTACATACATATATAAGCCTGAAACCCAGATGAATGGCACTGTCTATGTTCATTGTTTTAGATAGTTACCATCTTTCCTATTCATTTAGGAATGTGGATTGACAAACATTGATTTTGGAATGGTGAACTACCCCTCTGAGGCACAAGAGGGGAGCATTGCCTCTGATGGGCTGACGTGCCTCCCCTGGACCTGTCAGTCCAACCACTACTGTGAGTTGGTGCAGATAAGCTCAGGGATCACACTTGACATTACTGGGAGTAATGACTCTCTAAGTGTAGCCCCGGGGTTAAGAGGAGCAGATGCTATGATGTCTAATTGCACAATCCACGATCCAGGGAAGTGGAGAGCAGAGGCAGTGGCTGTGTTGACCTGTAGTGACTCAGCTAATGGAGCCTGATCCTGTGAGGGACTGGGGTTTAGTAGGATTTGTGTGTTCACTGGGCTGGGATTTAAGAGTACGGAGGATATTGGCCCAGAATGGTAGAAATAGTAGCCAAAAATGATGAAATGCACTAAATGTCTGACTTATGAGAACTTTTTGGAATTCCTCTTTATTTAAATTGTGAACACCCTGGGAGAGATTTACTAGTCTTTATTTCAGAGGGAATAGAAACAAAATAAATAACACTTTAAATGTTTTACAGCCTTGTTTTTTGTATCTTTATTCCCTTCTTTAAAATAACAAGTGCAAAAGTTGTACTGGCGCAAACATTTAGAACATCTGTTTATCTGTCTTACTTAATATGGAATCAATTGTCACAGGGAACATTTCTGAGTTATTATGCCTGGAAAAGAAGCACCCTCTTCCCCCAATCCCACCTACACACAGAGCAATAGCAGGGATGAGCTCAGCAGCAGACATTACATCTGTGTGGATATCAATGCCGCACCAACATGTGTCTCGGATGGGGGGAATGAAGAAGAGGGAAAAAAAGGCACCCGAAAAAAGAAATGGTGACTGACAAAGCCTACAATTTGTGGGACCTGAGCATAAAGCAAACAAAAGGCAGCTTTTGTAAGGAATAATGCATGTCAGCCGTGTCCTCTGCTCTTCCCACTGTAGCTTTGAACACGGCTGGGGACGTCCGTAGCTTCACTGTGTTTGTCGTGTTGCTATATAAAAGCCAGTCACCTCAAAGGGAAAAACCTCAACTATTCAACAGTGAATTGTGGGGCTGTAATTATGGGAAATGCGGGCAGGAAAAGTGGCTTTAGGTTTTTTACATTCAGCGACTAAGCACTTCTGATACTGAAGGAAGAGCTGCTGTTTATCGAAATGCGTTGGACTAAACATAGTCAGCTGTCATTATGTACAGTATCTTTGCAGTTCCTGACTTGGTCAGGAGCTCACCGGAACTGAGTACCGGCACCTCAAATGTTCTACTGCTTCAGCTTCTGTTCCTCCTATAGAATTTTAGCTCTAAAGTATTGCGGAGCTCCTGCACCTAAATATAAACAGTCAAGGCAGACCAAATGACTAGCGGAACCTATTTCAGTCAAGTACTGTAACTTTGTCTATCCTTCCTATCCCCACTCAAACATTTATTTATTTCTGTCCCAATTTTGTAGTCTAATGACCCATTTATTCCTTTGAAGGGACCGTTGCTGGGTCTCTCTCCCAGTCTCCCCACATCCTCAGGAAAGCGTAGCAACTACCAAGGCAGCGGAGAGGAGGCAGTCTCTCTAGGGCCTGTAGAGGATAAACAGTGGTGTGGACCACCTATCTGGATGAAATAGCATTGTTAGTGCTATTTGGGATCCTTGGGATGTCCTTTACCTTAACCCCTACCCTAACCCTTACCTAACCTTAACCCTTAACTTAACCATTTTAAATTTAAACTTCAATGGGATAGGGATGTCCTAAGGATCACGGATAGCAAGGAATCCCTTTCTTAGGCATAATCACTCATGATCAAACTGAATTAATTTGACTGTACGGTTTTGCACTCAGCCAATACATAGCATGTCTTCTTCCCTCAACTTTTGCCCATCACTATCAAGGGTTTGAAGGCTTTGTGGATTCAGATTCCCTCCAGGACACTTCTGAACATCAGGCAGGACCGGGGGCCCGGTCCATATGAATGGGGCCATATTAGATTATTTATTGAAACTGTATTCTATATGTGCATATGAAATGCTGTAAATATATATTAGTGTGGGCAATGAGGGTGCTGGGTCAAAGCAGTCTTTGTTAGGGAGCTAGCTAGTGGAGGGAGCCTCTCTCTGGGCCTTCGGCTCGGCGGTGCCCGGCCCTGTGGTGGCAGATCATAGTTAATACTGTGCGGTGGGCTGTCAGAGGCACTTAGCCTGACGCTGGACAGGCAGGGGCCTCAAACAGAGCCTCTCCTCTGCATGGTCTGTGGCTGCAGGCAGGAGCACCCAGGCATGGGAGCAGAGAGAGCAACCTGACCTGGGGTGGGACAGAGGTACAGGAACGCTGGTCAAAAAATGGAGATGGAGAGACCTATACGAATTGATCTTTAATAATATGCAACGGTGTGTGTGTGTGTGTGTGTGTGTGTGTGTGTGTGTGTGTGTGTGTTGGAGTGGTTGAATTTGTTGGTGGACAGTTGGCTGTGGCTGTATATTGTTTGGCCTGGCTATCCATTTTGGCCTGCCTATAATTTCCTATTCATTAAAAAGACTATTACGCATTTAACACGTGTAATGTTGCCTAAACATTCTGAATGAACCCGCAATGCAGTTTTAAAAAATCTGTGATTGATTGAATAGCGGGCCTGTGTTGTGCCCTGTTGTTTACACAGCCCTTTCATTGCCATAGCACTTTAGCCACTCTTGTCAACAATGACTAACCTGCAATCTGGCATCAAATCAGACGCTATTAGGGGGGAATATTATGACTGGGTAAACAGGGATGAGATGGGGACTTTGAGTCATCAGCGGAACATGCAGATTCTTCTGTCACTGCCTGTCCTGTTTAACTGGAAATAAAAACCCACTCCAAGATGAGACCTTCTTCATTGGACCAAGCGGTCCTTTGAAATCCTCCTCTTCCAGAGTACATGCATGATGCTTTATGAGAAAGGAGCAGATAACAGCTAATTATAGCTGCTGCCTGCTCTGCAGTAGGTCAATTAAGGTCTGATATTGGTGGGCTGAAATGGTTATGGTGCTTAAGTGTCCACCCAACCACTCGCATTAGATATGGTTCAGTGGAGGAAACAGAAAGCTCTGTTAGTCTTAAGGATCCTTGCCCTGAAGGTAAATATACCTATCTCTGATTCCAAATTAAGACAAGAGAAGCTAAACTTGACCTTCAAATAGAGGTGATGCTCCAATATATCAATTACTGTACATCTATAAATAATAAACTGCAAGTTAATCTCATCTCCATCGTGTGTGAGGTACAGCCGGTTTTTGAATATTCATGATAATAAAAGTGTCTCTGAAATTAAAACTCAATTAGGTACCGTAGCGTCAAACCAACCAGACACTAAGTGGGTGGTAGACGTGGACGTCAAGTGGGATGACGCAAGGCGTACCTTTTCCCTTAAACACACACGTATCTTATTGATATAGCGGTTTGACCTGGTGAAAGACTTCGCCTGATAGTTCAGTGTACTTGGCGTCTCTGGCACTCTGTTTACATCGTCACTTCCTGCTCTCAGTCCCCACGTCTGCTTAGCCTTCATTTCCGTGCCAGTCCCCCCTCACCTACACCCTGTGTGTGTGTGCCCTTCCACCCGCCCTCCCTCCCACCCGCCTCCCTCCCGCCTCCCTGGCTGTGAGGGAGACGATCAGGGTATTGGGGCTCCTATTACAGCCTCCCAGGGGCTCTGAGTGAATGGCTCCCTCAAGGGGCTCCTATTGCAGCATTCTAGGGGCATGGGTGAAGGGGGCTGCTCCCTCGAGGCTCCCCTCAGATTAAGGGCTAATCAGTTAGTCTCAGACCAGGGCTTTCAGGCAGACCACCAAGCCAGCAGCCACAAACCAAACTGACTGCAGTCGTAGCCCCAATCCACCTCCCTTGCCGCAGCCCACCATACAAAACAAAACTGGTTTGGCCTTGTCCTTGGCAAGACCTTCTCTCCCCCCCGCCTTCCCTGCTGCCTCCCCCGTTTCTCCCCTGCATGCACTCTCTCACAGTCACACAGAGAGAAACCAGGTGCCACATCAGTTTAAAAAAAAGTGTTTGGCTGCTCTCTTTCTCTTACCTTTGGGCTATCGTTTCCCACTCCTCTTACCTCTCCTTTCTCTCTCTCTCTCTCTCTCTCTCTCTCTCTCTCTCTCTCTCTCTCTCTCTCTCTCTCTGACTCTCTCTCTCTCTCTCTCTCTGACTCTCTCTCTCTCTCTCTCTCTGACTCTCTCTCTCTGACTCTCTCTCTCTCTCTCTCTGACTCTCTCTCTCTCTCTCTCTCTTTCTGACTCTCTGACTCTCTCTCTCTCTCTCTCTCTCTCTGACTCAGACACCCGACGTCTCACCCCAAAGCCTCCCTCTATTTGACTGAGTGGGGTTAGGTTCTTGATCCTCTCAGGAGAGGCTGTGGGGTCAGACAAGAATAAGGCAAACAAATGTGGAGTGTGGTTCATTTCGTTGGGAAGCAGATGTACTGGTGATTGTCTACAGACTCATTTTCATTTTTTTTCTTCAAGTCTGTAGTTGAACAAGAGTGGGGATATTGTTCTGTGTAATCAAAAGTATTGCCCCTTGACTTCAACTGAACTTTTTGGAGACTGTACTGTGTTGGTAACAAACCACTGGGCACACACTGGTTGAATCAACGTTGTTTCCATGTCATTTCAATAAAATTACATTGAACCAAGTGGAATAGATGTTGAATTGTTGTCTGTGCCCAGTGGGAAATGAAGGTTATGCTTTTCTTTGTGGTAGACTTATCTGGTTTTTACATTGTAATTTTTGGGTAAATTGGTAATAGTATAATAATGAATTACTCATTAGTTTCATTCACTAAAATGGAAATCATTGCTCAGCAAATCTGTTGAATTCTCTGAGGAAAGTAATATAAAGTATTCCATTGTAACCAAATTATTTTGTAAATACCAGTATTGACTGAAACAGGGCTGTAAAAGAAATCAGTGTTGCACTTAAAATCTGAAATGATAAATCAGGATTTACCTGACCATTTATCTACATGTATGCATTAAGAATAGGCCGCCCAACTCCTTTATGGGAGACTTTGTAATCTCTAAATCCCTTCAGCGATACTTAGTTAATCAATAACACATGGGAAGTTCTAGCACGTTCCGATCTGTCTCACCAATTTCTATCTCATCATTTGCGTAGTGAGGGCTTTCCTCTCCTCCATCCATCTGCTCTTCCGTCCATTCCCTGCCAAACCAGTCACTAATGCTTCTGTTGCTTTCCAAGGGGCTCCATTGCTCATGTATTACTCAGTCAGGATTGTCATTTGTTTTAATTTTGCAAACCTCTTTGGCCCCCTTCGTTCTGCTTCTGCCTGTCTCTCTGTCTCTCTCCCCTTCCATTCTGTCCCCCTCCCCCTCTCTCTTTCTTCCTCTCGCTCCTTCACTCACTTTCTCTCTCTCTCTGACACTCTCCCTGTCACACACACACACGATAGGCAAAGCCATCGATGACGTCACCCCATTGTTTCCTATGAGAATGCTCAGTGGTACATTTGATGATCAGGAAGTGTCATTTCAGCGTTTCACCATCTTGCTACATGGAGGAGTGTTTGGGAACATCGCATGTGCAGTTTGAGCTACTCTAGGAAGTGACGTTGTAGGCTAGCTCAGTGCTGCCCCCTCTCATGGAGTACATCAAGATAAAGGCCGTAGAGGTACTGCAGGTTGCCATTAGCAACTAAATTATCCCTTTACCTTTGTCTGTGTGTGATTTTAAAGTAATTGTTTCCACGGCATACAATACCAGTTAAAAGTTTGGACACACCTACTCATTCAAGGGTTTTTCTTTATTTTTATATTTTCTACATTGTAGAATAAAAGTGAAGACATCAAAACTATGGAATAACACATATAGAATCATGTAGTAAACAAAAAATTGTTAAACAAATCAAAATATATTTTAGATTTCATACTCTTCAAATAGCCATCCTTGCCTTGATGACAGCTTTGCACACTCTTGGCATTCTTTAAACCAGCTTCACCTGAAATGCTTTTCCAACAGTCTTGAAGGAGTTCCCACATATGCTGAGCACTTGTTGGCTGCTTTTCCTTCACTCTGTGGTCCAACTCATCCCAAACCATCTCAATTGGGTTGAGGTCGGGTGATGGTGTAGGCCAGGTCATCTGATGCAGCACTCCATCACTCTCCTTCTTGGTCAAATAGCCCTTACACAGCCTGGAGGTGTGTTGGGTCATTGTCCTGTTGAAAAACAAATGATAGTCCCACTAAGCGCAAACCAGATGGGATGGCGTATCGCTGCAGAATGCTGTGGCAGCCATGCTGGTTAAGTGTGCATTGAATTCTAAATAAATCACTGACAGTGTCACAACCAAAGCACCATCACACCACCACCTCCATGCTTCACGGTGGGAACCATATCCGTTCACCTACTCTGCGTCTCACAAAGACAGGCTGCAATTTCTGAGGCTGGTAACTCTAATAACCTTATCCTCTGCAGCAGAGGTAACTCTGGGTCTTCCTTGCCTGTGGCGGTCCTCATGAGAGCCAATTTCATCATAACTCTTGATGGTTTTTGCGACTGCACTTGAAGAAACTATCAAAGTTTTTGAAATCTTCCGCATTGACTGATGTTCATGTCTTTAAAGTAATGATTGACTGTTGTCTCTGTTTGCTTACTTGCGCTGTTCTTGCCATAATATGGACTTGGTCTTTTATCAAATAGGGCTATCTTCTGTATACCACCCCTACCTTGTCACATCACAACTGATTGGCTCAAACGCAATAAGAAGGAAAGAAATTCCACAATTAACTTTTAACATTTACATTTTACATTTTAGTCATTTAGCAGACGCTCTTATCCAGAGCGACTTACAGTAGTGAATACATACATTTCATTTTCTTTTCATGCGTTTAAAATGTTTTATTTATATATATATATATATATATTTTTTTTTTGTACTGGCCCCCCGTGGGAATCGAACCCACAACCCTGGCGTTGCACACACCATGCTGGCGTTGCAAACACCATGCTCTACCAACTGTGCCACAGGGACACCTGTTAATTGAAATGTAGTCCAGGTGACTACCTCATGAAGCTGGTTGAGAGAATGCCAAGAGTGTGCAAAGCTGTCATCAAGGCAAACAGTGGCTACTTAGATTCTTTAAAAACATATTTTTATTTGTTTAACACTTTTTTGGTTACTACCTGATTCCATAAGTTATTTTTCATAGTTTTGATGTCTTCACTATTATTCTACAATGTAGAAGATAATACAAATAAAGAAAAACCCTTGAAGGAGTAGGTGTGTCCAAACATTTGACTGGTACTGTACGTCTGGTGAAATAGAAGCAATTATTAGTTCCATGATTGTTTTCTGAAAAAATATGTATATACACGAATATTGACCTCAAAGATCGCCATTTCCCATTCACTATAATGTTAGGATCATGTTTTCTTCAACTTGAAATCCTCAATGCAAGGGGGCAGTCGTTCTCCTGTGTCTCACACACGCACACATAGCTCTTTTTCCCCATCACTCCATCCTTTTAGTGAGTACCGTGAGGGATGACATCACTCTCTGTGCACCTGAAGCCAGGTGATGCTAAAAGCATGTCTAGGTTCTACCTTCTACTGGAGGGAGGAGAGGAGGATAGGAGCGGAGGAGGAGATAGGGAAAGCTCCACGACCATTGGAAATAAAAAAGAATGAGGAGGAGAGGGGAATTAGAAGATGAATTGGAAAAACGTTAGGGATGGACCATAAAGCTTGCAAGTGGTGAATGGTTACTATAGGGGTGAGAGAACAAGTAAAGAGGTGCTAGAGGAGAAGGAACCATGTAGAGGAGGGATTGGAGTGGATGTGGTGGTTGTGAGGGGCTGAGCTCTGATGAATATATCTGTATGTGATTATTATGACAGCAGTTATAAAGCCATAAGGCCTGGCCCCACTTCCTGCTCATGTTGATTTAAACCTCCCAGGCTCATAAATAATGTCTGATTAAGTGGCTGTGCCGCGCCGCGCCAGGTCTCTTAGCCCAATCTGCGAGTGTATCCCACATGGCACCCTGTTTCCCTAGTTTCGACCAGAACCCTATGGGCTTTGGTTAAAAGCAGCGCACTATGTAGGGAATAGGGTACCATTTGGGATGCAGCATGCTTCTGCCTAGCCTGGCCACTACATGGCCCTCAATGTGTTCCATATTAGCAGGACCACGTGGGCTTTTGAAGGATGGATAAATGGGTGGGGGGTGGAGGGGTACTACCAAACCATCAGACTCAAACAGCCCCCACCCTGCTCCATCCTAGAAGGAATGGATACCTCTGACGCACATAGACTTATAGACTTATCCTCTGACTGTAGCAATCAGCATACCTCAGCTGGGTTGACATGATATGGTGCCATGCACCTGACAGCTGTTCTATAGCCTACCGCAAGTATGTTAGGATGCTACCACCGTCCCTTCAGTGTTCATCAATGTTATTGAAGGATGTTCTCTTATTGACTGTTTATGTCACTCCATGGCCTTATGTCCCAATGGGGCTAAAGTATACTATGGCCTAATTTCTGTCCAATATCCTCAGGGTCTCTTTTCCCTCCCTATTCTAGGATAAAAGGAGCAGCATGTGGGGAGTATTTGGGCACCTTTCCTCCCTTTAGTGGGATAGTACTCCAGCAGTTTAGATTAGCTGCCATGGGTCCCTTCAACACATTGGTAAGTGACCCTCCAGCCCCCTCCTCCTGTCCTCACTCTCCTCCTGTGTGCATAGTGACTGAGGGGTGCGGCGGCGGTGTGTGTGTAATGCTGTGTTAACCTGTCCAAGGGCAGCATAACAATAACAAACAGGAGGTTACAGCACTTCTCTGACCTCTGACCCTGGCCTCTCCTCACCAAGGGATTGATCAGTATCACACCACCACACAGGGACACAGGATCAGCCACAGCACACACACACGCTCACGCGCACACATACACACACAATATGAAACGGTCAAATCACTCCTGTGGAACCGAAATCTGTATTACCTAAATGGTGGAATCGCCAACCTCCTCGTTTGGGCCCCTCGGAACCAGGTATCTGCTTTCAATCATTCACCCCTTTTTATGTAGCTTTTTGTTCTTTAGCAAATCAAAGGGATTTACCTGGGAGATTTGAAGCTTCCTCATTGGTGTCTATCAATCAATGATTGACATCTTTCATGGCAGCAAGCTCCACCAATGAGGGGATTCACAAACAGAAACTAGACTGCCCGTCACTGCCATTGTGTTACCCACAAGGCAATTCTCATGTCCGTATTTGGAAAGGCGTGTCAGATGCATTTGAGACAAAAAACTGAGGGACGTCTGTGACAGTGACATGCTGATTGGGACTGGACCATGCAGAGCCAGAAGACCCCAGGGTCTGATCAAACTCATGGTAGGAATACATCAACATCTATATAGATCAGATCAACTGGACATCACAACAAAGCAATGTAGAGTCATATATATGCTGAGCCTGACATTTTTTCCCACAATTCTCAGTCATTGTTGAGAGATACTCAGGTGACCTCAGTCAAGGCCACAATTATTGATAGGTGCGTGCGTGTGCGTGCGTGTGCGTGTGCGTGAGTGCGTTCGTTCGTGCATCAGTGTATGTGTTTGATGTTGGACCTGTGTGTTGTTCATTAGTTAGAAATGTGTTTGTGGTTCTGTCTCCTGGACTTAGTTAAAGTGGACTTTGATCCCTATTAGTTTGCCTTTGACGACTCAAATGGCTTCAGCATCAGTAGTTATAAACGCCCCCCAGCCCCTCCTCCATTGATAAACAGATAAGATCTCTCTCCCTCTTCCTTATCTCTCTGTTTCTCTACCCTTTCTCTCTCTCTCGCTCTCTCTGCCTCTCTCTCTCTCTCTTTCCCCCTCTCCCTCTCTTTTTCTCTCTCCCCTACCTACCTCCTTGCCCACATGAATCCCTATGCCTAGGTTGAAAAATAGGGATATAATTTTCAACGGTATCTGTTTCCATGTCCTTTAAACATATACCTGAGCTTGACGTCCCCTTTCAGGCTTTGGGGTCAGAGCTGACAAAGCAGGCCGCATTGGCAACAGACAGACTGACAGGGGTAAATGTGTGACAAGGAGAGGGGGTTGGAAGTTGTAATCTCTTGGTGCTTTAATTTGGTGCTTTATGTTCCCAATCCCAACCCAAACACCACATACCCTCAAGAACCAGTAAGCCTATCATTTTGCTGATGTGCCTTTGGTCTGGCAGATACTCACTCGCTCACTCATTAGTGCCTGCCCTTATTGTTAGTAGGCTTACCCATTATCACCTGCTAACTTATTTCAGGAAACAAAATATCCAGAAAACACCATTCCATAATATATGCAGTAAACTACCTGTTGAGTCCTTCAGTGAGCAATAATATGCCAATCAAGATGGCCAGTTGACCATTGGGAGAATTATTGTCTCACTGGCTATCTAGCACACTGTGATATTCCATGATTTCTCCTCTTAATTTGCAGTAAGGGCTTTTGATTCATCCCGTGCAGTAGGAAGCAAGTGATATGAAGAATGTTGTGCAATTATTGACAACAACGCAACTCTGGCATGCTGTTCTTTTGCAGGACAGTTCATGTATGGACAAATTATTCCTGGCCCAAACATTGGTCGCGTGTTCCAACCCTCATTACTCGACCTCCGCGGTTTTGTTGTTAAGTGGGCCGATCAAATTCGTAAAGCTCAGGAGCCCCTCTCCTTCCCCTCCTCCTCTTTCAAACGCGAATTGATTTTCTTGTTTGGTATGTTTATGTTATCATTTGTAAATCTTACCAGAAGTGGACCGTGAGGCACAAGGGGTAACTCATACACAGTTTAATGAAGTATTTACAGATAATTCCAAATGTCAAATACTTCTGCCCAATGACATAGTGCAGAGTGCTGACGCTAACAACTCTCCTTCTCACTCAAACTTTTCTTCCTCTGCGTCTAAGGTCAGGCGGATTTTATTTCAGGTAAAAACGTATTCGGAGGAAAGAGGCTGCCAGGTTCATTGCATTTAGCGAAAGGAAAACAATCCTTTTTGTTGCATATCATAGCTCTCAAGGACTGAACTTCGAAACAGGCATAAGAAGATTACTGTTATTCTTGATATACCCAATTTGCATGAAAAGTTAAAAACTGAAGTTTGCTCAGGGTTCATACTAGATCGTTTTCATTGTAGGCCTAATGTAGGCTAATGTAAAACTGAATCCACCAGAAGCATAAACCTACCTTTGCTGCTGACGTTTTTATTGTAACCTATCCAAACAGGTCTGTTATAGTGGGCTTTATGTAGCTTACCGTCCTAGAACCTTCTGCACAATTACTAAACCAAAACGAAATCCACCACAATCGAATATTCACAAAATAATACAAAGCCATATATTTTTTGTAGTTTATACAGAAAAATATATGGTTTTGTATTATTTATTATTATATATATATTATATATATTATTATTATATATAATATATATTATTAATAATCATCATCATCATATATTTTCCAGTTAATAAATTATATTTGAATTCAGGAGCTTTTACTAGCCTGCTACTGCTGCTACTTTGGTTGATCACGCTCTCTGTAACAGATAGGCCTATTGTCACTGCAGGCTGACAATAAGCTCAGTATTTAAACACATAGATACCACATATGTGCAGAGTAAACCGTATTTGGGATGTTAACCATATGTAGTAAACCACTGTATCGTTCTAGCATACCGTCGTGAGTCGCGTGGAGCGAATGTAATCCTCCTGACAGCAGCGCTATAGCGCAGGAGTCGCTTAGTGAAAAATGGTGCTTCGGAGCAATAATGGACTCGGAGTCATGACCCCTGTATGGAAACAATTTGGACTGCGGCTGAAGGTGCGCTCCGACTGCCACTGCGTCTATTAGAATCTTGTTTGAAATATAAATTAATCCTGACCGGCAATGAGATACATCCTTTAAAAACAAGCCATTAGACACGCCTCTAGTTCACTCTCAGAAAGTCGCAGAAAGTCGCGGATCACTTGAAGCAGATTCATTCAAGTGCACTGTAATGTCCACCCATGCGCCAAACACAAACGGTTGCTTGCTTTTGATATTGTCGAGCTGTGCCCTTTATATTTTGGTGTATTTCGATAGAAAGTTATCCAAATATACTTTAGTGGAAGACAACATAGGCAACTACTACTGGTCTATAATATCTATTTTTGTGGATGGTGTTGGTGGGCTATAATCGGTGTAGAACAAGATTGCCAATGGATTTGAAGGTCGTGTTTATGAGTTATGAATGAATTTGTCGACAAATCATGTGCAATCATTGGACCATGTGATGCAAATATTGACGGCAACAATTGAGTGACCTGCCCATTCCCAACTTGAATTGTACATGGCCTAATATATCATTATATATATATATCATTATACATTAAGATAGCCTACGTTGCACCATTGACGTGGGTCAAGAATCTGGTTTAAGAAATTGGGGTTCTGCAAAATATGTATTTATTTTTGTAAAGATTTTGTTTAATTGTCTGTTTTGTGTTGTAACGTCAGCCATTCGTTTTGCATTAGTTTCCTTCGTCTCCAATTATAGATGATTTAAGCCATGGTTCATTGAGCAGTTATATTTTCGTTAAAGCGAGGGTTTACCATGCTTAGGCCATTTATTTACTGAATACTTAGACTACATTTTACGTGCATTAAACGAACTATTCCAAGGAATTATTGTATTATTATTAATGGCTGTTGTTGTTATTATTATTATTACTATTATTATTATGCCTCCTCGTTGTTGTGGTCGATGTTATTATTTATATGTTAATTATATTATTATTGTTATTATTATTATTATTATTAACTTATTTGCTCGAATTGAAATGGACTCCTTCGCTCTCCATATCACCTCTCAGCACGGAGAATATACTTCTTAAAATACCACCATGTTAGAGGAATGTGTGGTCCCAGTTGTAGTTTATACTAAATTACCATGTTGGTGTTTGTGACCGCAGGGAGCAGTGGCCCTCCTGCCGATTTTAATTCGCCAATAAACGTTTCACAGACTTCCTTGGCCTGTAGCTTTGTGCACAGCTCGATTGGCACCCCATGGCCTACTTTGGCCAGTCTATGTCCATTCAATTATTTATCCTTCAGGTTCGAAAAATCCCCTTTAAAACTATAGGTTTATCCTATTGGTTAAGATTGTGGGAGTCCACCAGGCATGGGTTAAGTCAGATGTTGTCTTTGTTTATTGGTTATAACTGTATGAAGTAACCTGTACATATATATAAACTGTAAATAGCCACATGTTATATATAATAATTGATAAATATCACAACAAAAATAGTAGTATTTTATTAGTTTATATGTTAGACAGAAACATGAGTATCAGTAGGCCTATTTCTTCGTCCACCTCCAGGAAATAAACGTGTCAGGTATTGGTTTGTGAATAGACAATATCATGTCTTCAATGCAAAATGATTTCCATGCGCCCTTTATATTTCAACCACGTGTGCAATCCATTATCTTGCTATTCCATAAACCTCCACACAGTCGTGCTATTTCTACATGAAGTGACAGGTTTAACGATATTGGTGTCTCGCTGTCACTATACACTGAGCAAATGAGATGACCAATGAAACACATAGGAAGCGTTAGCAGGCTATTTTATAGGAGCATACATTATCTTATTCGCCATTTCGGTTTATTGCAGCGCTATTGGTGTCCTGTTGCACACACAACACACACATAAGCTACAGTCATAACGGCGGTACTAATTCGGCACCAGGCTGACATATTCCAGATGCATTCTTCTTTAAGTTACTCTGCTGACTTCTTGAAATGAAATTAGCTTTGTGCCAGAGGTCTACGTCAAATCACCGGATCATTTCTTATCAAACCCTAGCAGGGACTTCAATGGGAAAGAAATAAAAGCCTGTTATTCTTATTTGGAGGCTGGGGTGACGCAATGGGCTCAGAGGGGCTTAGAATCAGATGACATCCAGTGACTACTCGGTCTCAGTCAGCCCGTCCAGGAGGCTCATTGGAGCCCGGTCCTTCTGTGCATGCAGACCTCCCAGCAAGGCCTCTCCTCTCTTATCCCAATCTGGGTCTATTTGTATCGGCACCCAAGATAAGGCTTTCATTTTACCTTGGGATGCTGTGTGCTCAATTGACCTAACTGCTTCATATTTACTATCATATTTTACAAAAGCTTTCGGGATATTTCATCTTGTAAATGATTGAAATGATTCTTTCTGATTGTTTTCTATTGGGGCTATTGTCGAGATCAATTTTTCATTGTTTCACGGCATTATAAAGTTTCACGCTAGTTTGAGCTCATTGCTACTACTGCCTCCCTGCCTCTGAGCAGTCTTATACTTTTAGATTCCCAGTTTCCCAAGAAATGGAAAATAAATAGAGTGGAGTGAGTGCAGGAGAGATGCAAAGGAGTCCCCAATCAGTGTTCAATTATTTAGAAGAACCAAAACAGCTAAGGAATGGCTGCTTTGCACGAGGTGAAATGCACATCAGTTAGCAAAACATTTCGTTGAATAAATACACGGAAGAATATTCACACATAGATCCTATTTCTTCACTTCTTCTCTCCCCACATAGGCCTAGTACTGAAACGAAATGTGTTAGAGAATTGTATTATCCACAGGTTGAATATGTTATCCATATTATTTTTTAAATGGCTGAAAATGAAGGATTTAATCATTAGCGACATAATAATGATATACTCATACAGATCACCACTCATTCCAATTATTCTGTATAGGCCTATTTATTTGTATTCATGTGATAAGACCTATGAGATTATTTAAATAAATATAGTTTAATTGTACAAATGCAAAACCCTAATCCTTTTTTAACCATTCACCTGTGCCCAAATGTATGCATTATGTATTGTTTTCTTCTTTCTTGAAAAACGTCTGCGAAACAATTCAAACTGTAGGTATTCAGCAGTTATAAAATATTTAGTTATTTCATTTCATCTGACTTTAGGAAAATCCTTGTGATAAATTCGGGTAAGCACCTTTCTACATAGCAGCCAAGTTTCGTGGCAAGCGCCTTTCATGGGGCGGCAGGTAGCCGAGAGCGTTGGACTAGTAACCGAAAGGTTGCAAGATCGAATCCCCGAGCTGACAAGGTCAAAATCTGTCGTTCTGTCCATGAACAAGGCACTGTTCATACGCCGTCATTGAAAATAAGAACTTGTTCTTAACTGACTTGCCTAGTTAAATAAAGGTAAAATAATGTAAAAAAATAACATAGCAATTAAACGTATCGTTTGATAGGCAGTTTTAGTCATATTTAAATATGCTCTTAAGTAAATGATAAATGAAGTCATATTCCGACTCGGACAAAAATAGTAATTATATTCCTAAGAATGGTAGGCTATAAATGATTTCTAGGCTCTATATCAATAATAATATTTGATGTTGATGATGACAGATCACATTCTATAGGCTACCAAATAAAGTATTTTCGATAACACTTATTTCACTTGTAAGGACATTGCCTGTTCTTCTAGAGACATTTTAAATGACACGTCTCTATCGTTTAGCGGTGCCTAAAGAATATTTCTCCTTGTGACAAAAAAATACACACAGATTGCTGCGTAAAAGTGACATTTCATGCCAAGTCTTCGCTTTTTGCCAGGAGACACAAACACGTCCATTTAATTAAACGGCTCGTTTTGACATATAAATGAAAATTTCCTCTAATTTTCGATTTGAAAGGGGGACATTTTTAGGTTAAGTTAAAACCATTGGACTAACAAATTACATAGTTTCCGAGGTCACGTCGGCCACAGTGTAGCTTTAGGACCTTTAAAACTCCACGGGTTATTTATATAAACTGAGGTCGAGCATTTCGCGCCCCTAAATATCCTCACTGCAGAAAAAAAACATTTTAAAGATCACTTCAGAAAATGGAGCAGGGGTTTAGCGCACGTGTTAAATATTTTAATTATACCATCCCCTTACCATTTGCAACCCCAACTCGTTAACACACACACACATACACACACACACACACACACACACACACACACACATACACACATACACAGGACATGGAGATGACATGTGTTCATATGCCTGCCCCCAAAGACATACGGTGATAAATTGGTCTATAATACTTTTACAAATCAATGATAAAGTAGGCTATTGTCTGGACAAAAGTTATACATTCAGACGCGTTTTGAGGAAACGCACAGACCAGACAGTGTTCTCTCGCCCACGCACTGCTACATCATCATCATTAACATATTTAATATTATTGACGAATGAGCTACGCGCATCGTCTGGTGTTTCACCACTGTCCCTCCACGCACCCCAGCGCTCATCTCGTGTATTCTGCACCGAGAACACTGCGATCAGCAGAACGGTTCCAGAACTGCCAACTCTCGACGTTCGTGAGCGCTTAATAAACCTTCATTAGAGTGCTCCAAACAAGGTAAGGTTCTGCGGACCCACTCATATCCAGTTTACTTGTAATTACATTGAATTGGACAATTTAGAGTTTTATGGATGTGACTTAGGGAGAGGGGTTGGCAAAGGATGTTACAATGTGAGTTAGTTGGCAAAGATAACTAACCACAAACGTCATGATTCCAAGTTGCCATCTCTGGCATTTTAAATCATTTTTTAGCCCAGCAATCAGTCTCTATCAGCTCTCATAGTCTCACGTCGGCTGCTGCTGATCAGTCTTGCGTTCATTCCGAGACGATAATTGGACAAGTTTTGTCTGACCTTTACGTCATGATGTTTTGACGTCATTGGGCCGCCACTTAAAAAACGAATGTGACCCAAGCGTTTTCACAATATTTCTAATCTCCAGAGACTGTCTAATCGATTCCTTAAATCAAAACGCCAATTGTTATTTCATGCATTACGAAACACTGCAAAAAGTAATAGGATGACCAAAAGTAGCGTTTGGGACTGCATTAAATATTGCTGCATGCGCCACTGTATCTCCTATTGCCCCCTATTGCCCCCCCCCCGCCTCGCTCTCTCTTTCTCTTTCTTTCTCGAGCTTGTAGACTCAGTTATCAAGTAGGTTAAGCTTTGCATCTCGAAGACATTGGTAGCATCATTGTGGCTGGTCCTCACATGTACTGGTGCCCATGAATGTCACGTGTCACACTGGCATTCCGAGGTTTTTTGCGTCAGTTGCAGCTAAATGGGCATTACCCTGGCATCTAGACGCCCTTTAGCATTCACATGCAGTGTCAAATCTTTTGCAAATGTTTCGACGTTTTGACTGTGGTTATAAACACAAAAATATAGGTATTTTCTATTGTGCATGCATACTCCTTTAGCCTACATCATTCTTTTAAAACATTGTTTATAGGCCTAATATCCAATTTAATCTGAAGGATTGGAGTGTTGCAATGACACTGAAAGTAAAGGCACAGCTAAGTGAGCCCTTCCATATTGCCACCGTGCCAACCATAAACTGACATGCTTGCGTTTTCACCTACCATCACACAATGTGGTATCGAAAGTGACCTTAGGCCACAACGAAAGCGGAAACGAGCTCATCAAATATTTAGGACAGACAGTTTTGTGTGGCCCTCTCCTTGTTGTACCGCAGTCACGACGACCTGGGGAGAGCCGTTCATTCGCGAGACCGTTTGGCCTCATTATTTATTAAAAGCCGGTGACATCTGTCGATCAAGAATGTAGTTTATTATGCAATGATTTCCCCTGACAGTGCACTCCTGCTGTATTTACACAAGACATCTAATAAAACAGACAGGCAAAGACAGACAGAGACAGGGACGGCTACAATTTATGCACGTTTGTTAGACTACTGATGTCTTTGTTGAGCATGGAATTAAACGTATAGACCAAGGCCTAGCCTTTCTGTTGCATCTGCATTCCTGATAGGCTAACTATTTATTGTTAAATAGACTATTATCAGTAATAACAACTCGTATCTGGCACAACAGCATATGTCCTGATTTAAATAGTAAAATGTATTTTTAAAAAAACCTCTTCATATAAAAGTGAACCTACTGACAAAGGCACACATTGTATCCGAAATCAAATATGTGTGATTGGCGATGGCGCAGTCTCACATCCAAATCAAATATTTGAAAGGGAAAAAACCAAGTCAGTGCAGAATATTAGGGTTTACAGCGAGACACGAAATGCTCATGCTGAGGAATAGGCCAAATGACTTTTGACGCCCCTCCCCTCTCCCCGGCGCTTGCTTTCTTCTTTCTCCACCCCCTCGCCTCCCCCTTTTGGGAACCCGCTGTCAGTTAGCGCGCCCGTTGGCACCGGAAACATTGAAAGTGACACACAGATTGTTTTGCGCGAAATTGTGACTGTTATATCGAGATTTCTTCAGTTAACACCTTCTCTTTGTCGCAGACATTGTGATTTCGGTCTGTTTTTCTTTTGCTTGAGCAACTTGTTTGTTTTGCCTGTTGTTCACTTGAACATTTCCTTATGATGCGTTTTGCGTTTTCCTTGTTCCCGCCGGTGAAGAAGCCACGAGTTCAGAAGAGGACCGATTTGTGGCTCGGCCGTGTCTAACCGGGGACGACAGGACACAACGTGCGATCAAACGACTCCAACTGGCCGGTTGACAAGTTTCTCTGCGCCGCGAGACGCAGCGGCTCGAACTCCAGCACGATCCCCGCGCACTCAGCAAAGCAAACCTCGACGCACTGGTCTCGAGCGAAAGAGACACACTCTCTCTCTCTTTCTCTCTCTCTCTCTCTCTCTGAGGCGAACACCACTCTCACACAGACAATAAACCAACGCACATTGTCTACCTTTGTCTCCCATCTCTCTCATTTCTCTCGGACTCGCTCACATCCAGCGCGTGGGGCACGAAGTTGTGTCCAGCAGCACAGACTCCAGCCGATCTCTGCCCGTCGTGGACCCGACGCAGCCCAGCCCTGGATTCAATCATTTTAATCAATGGACAGAGCCTCCTCAACGGCCAGCAGAGGTACAGACACCCCATAAACAGTAAGTACTAGTCAGAGTTGTTCCGTAATGACTAACCTGACCGTTTCCACCGATTCCACATGCATTGTAATAAGCCATTCATCTTGTATATCTTCTGACAACACAACACGGCAGCAGCGGTGTTATGCAGTAATACAATCGATTAGGAGAAAGAGAAATCACTTGTTGCACCTAGGGGTAAATAGCCTATCTGGGGCTATAGTTTATTATTTTACCTTCAGATGTTAATTGAAAAGTACAACATAAGCCTAATAACAATGTCGTTTACAGTGACGATTGCTATAATAGCTGTAGGCTCTAGACTATTGGTTTCAAACTTTATTAATAGGCCTGTAGCATATCGTATCTCCAATTCATTTTTTTGGTCACTTAATTCCCATAACAATGTAGGCTATTTGTACACAGTTTTCATCACCAGACTAAACGATCTATTACACAATGCATTATTATTATTATTATTAGGCCTATATTAATAGTCCAATGTAATAACGACAATGAGGACAATTATTATTTAATTAGCCTACTGATTAATAATAATAACTAACTATAACAACTCATGATTATCATTCAGTTTACATAATAATGATTTCACATAGACTACATGTGGGTTATTTAGGCCTATCATTGTAGTTCATCTGATTGATGGCACCCGTGCGTTAGAAAGGTCAAAGGGAACATCTTGGGGAAACATATCTCGCTATGTATGCGGTTTCTTTTTGTTAATGATTATTTGACTACTTTTTACCTTTGGGTTTGCACATTTTCAGTTGATGAAACGGTAACGTCTTCATTTTTGAGTAATAAAGTGAAAACAGTTACTTTGATAACTCCGTGTGTGTTGTAAAGTGTTATATTTATCGTAGGCTGATCAAGCAAACGTAGGTTATGTATACGCAGATTCCATGTTCTTTCTGTGCTGCCGTTGGAATACATTTTCTAAAAACGTATTCCGTGTTCATAAGAATGTATCAATAGAAACATCTCATTCAGAGTAGAGTTGACCCTATGTCACAACAAGGTTTATCTTTACCCTTTTTATTTCTCTGTAAAGTTTCCAAACAAATCATGAATGAACTATCCTGCATAGGCTGGGTTGCACATGCTATTCCAGCACATCCACCGTTCCGTTGTTGGAGAGAATAACCTGTAAATTCACCGATTGTCTGAGAGACCTGCTTCTCTCGCCAACGTGCGTGTTTGTCCAAATATGGAACAAATTTATTTCTATCTGTCTGTCTGTCTGTCTGTCTGTCTGTCTGTCTGTCTGTCTGTCTGTCTGTCTGTCTGTGTTCATTAATGTTGTCTTTTACTTTTAACGTTAGATTAATATTTAACCTTATTGAAGATTTGTATTTAACTGTTGTTTTAGGAAAATCACACAATACACTGTGTCATGATTAGCATTTTTTTTGCACGTCTCTATAACATTTCAAATAACGAGCGAGCCATTACTTGTTGAAGTTAGAAATGAATTAACAGCCGAGTTTTGAATTTAGAAGGACATCATTTCCACTCCTGAAGTTAAGCCTACTGAAAAGATAAATATTAACTCGTTCATTCATTCATTAAATAATGTAATCAGTTAGCGTGAATTTATTGTATTTTCATTTGATGGATATTAGCCTATATTATTTGAAACCTATATTAAATATAATCAAATATATTCTAATTCATCCAATAACGTAGGCCTATGTGTAATAATACGATGACTAATAATTCCGACATTTGCCTTCTATAAGCACCCTTATAAAACCTATATGTCCAAATTCGTTGGTATAGACTATTGAATAATAAAGAAACACTTTCAATTGATCTGCCACTATATTCATAATGTGGCTGAATCATTTTCACCCACCCAGTCTGGTTCTCTCACCTTGGTTAGACTGCGAGGAAGCAGCAGAAGCCTGTCGCTTCCTCTGCAGTAGTAGACGATTTGGTAACTTGTCGAACTAACTGTAAGTCATTGTAGAAGCTCTAAGGAAAAGGCATGCGTAGTAGGCTATTTGTTCTATTTAAATCGTATAATGTATGAATTGATTCGTGGCATAATAAACACGTAATGGTATATGGGAATATATATTTTACATCTGTCTAATATTCCATAGCTACTTCGATCTCCTGTAGGTTATTGGGCATAGCTTGCTTTTCGCTAATACAACCTCCACCAATAGCCTACTAACGAGAAAAGAATGGGCATATAGACTGATAATACTTGATCGTAATGCAGCCAAGTTATGAAGCCACTGGCAGTAGGGACAGTGTATGGGCTAGCCACTGGCAGTAGGGACAGTGTATGGGCTAGCCACTGGCAGTAGGGACAGTGTATGGGCTAGCCACTGGCAGTAGGGACAGTGTATGGGCTAGCCACTGGCAGTAGGGACAGTGTATGGGCTAGCCACTGGCAGTAGGGACAGTGTATGGGCTAGCCACTGGCAGTAGGGACAGTGTATGGGCTAGCCACTGGCAGTAGGGACAGTGTATGGGCTAGCCACTGGCAGTAGGGACAGTGTATGGGCTAGCCACCGGCAGTAGGGACAGTGTATGGGCTAGCCACCGGCAGTAGGGACAGTGTATGGGCTAGCCACCGGCAGTAGGGACAGTGTATGGGCTAGCCACTGGCAGTAGGGACAGTGTATGGGCTAGCCACTGGCAGGAGGGACAGTGTATGGGCTAGCCACCGGCAGTAGGGACAGTGTATGGGCTAGCCAATCTCATTTTTGCAGAGGCGGGTCACCTGATCCTATCCCAAACAGAAGGCCTCTGACTCAAGTCTCTGCACCGTCAGGTCAAGGGCACAGACACCACGGGCAGCCAAACATGCAATTCTGACAGGAGGCGACCCTTCAACCCAAATGTTGCTTAATTAAGGTCTACATTTTCTCCTGCAATCAATGCGTGCAACATGCGATCAGGGATTGAAGTAATGCGTTTTAGATCAGGGATTGAAGTAATGCGTTTTAGATCAGGGATTGAAGTAATGCGTTTTAGATCAGGGATTGAAGTAATGCGTTTTAGATCAGGGATTGAAGTAATGCGTTTTAGATCAGGGATTGAAGTAATGCGTTTTAGATCAGGGATTGAAGTAATGCGTTTTAGATCAGGGATTGAAGCAATGCGTTTTAGATCAGGGATTGAAGTAATGCGTTTTAGCCTAAATGGGAAACTCCCACCATTATGTCAAAAACAATAGTTTTAAATGGTACTAAAAGCTATTCTTAGTAAGTTCCAAGCTCTCAAATAAATACGTAGATTCAAAACCCAGTGATCAGCTCCCAAGATGAAGTTACACAGAGACCGACTGTGCTCGGCCTGGAAAGGCCCACAACCAGTTTACTCAAGTAGTCTACATTTATTTCATTTTGGGGGGAGCTCTGGCAAATGAATGTAGGCCAATTCTAGTACAGTAGAGAGAGGAATCAGGAATGTTAGTTTTATTGTTGCCAGTTGCCACCAGTAAGTGGGCTAGAAGCATTATTTTCTTACACATGTCACCATCGACTATTTTCCTGTCTATCTTATGTGTTTGAGTAAACAGAGCCCCGAAGCAATCCAACAAAATTCTATGCCAAGCCCAAAGAAAAATTAATTCGTTTCAGCTCTTAAGATGAAGCCTTTTGTCAGTCACACCAGATCTCGTTCTGTTTAAAATTTGCCTAGATGTTGCGATTTTGGCACAGTGCTCACATTTTATCGGCATTGGACAGGAATTGACCATAGCGTGCGCAAATGCGTATCATAACCGAAGGAATAGATGAAATAGAATAGATGGAAAGCCGTGACTTTTCGCAGGGCGTTTTCTCCAACCATTACTCGTATTTCGCGCTCGAGTTATACGTGAATTCATAACTGAAATATGTGTCAATTCATGAAGATAATTTTAAACTGTCATTGACCCTGAATTATTATAGCCTACGTGTGTCTCCCCAAATGGAAACTATCTTCAGTTAGCTTATCACAAGCGCATCATCAGCAAAGCGCATCTTCCAATATGAACATTTGAAGTCAGAGCAACTTCAGCAAAATGATTTCTGCTTAACTTTCTCACTCCAGAAATACGGTATCTGGTATCTACAGTTATTTAAATAATTTCAAAATATCATAAACATAATCTACTGGATACTGAATGTGGACGTTTTGGGCATACAAGACAGGATTCACTCATTCATTATGAAATAGGAACATAGCCGAATGCGTCAAGATTGCGTCAAAAGCAGCATGCTATGAACGAGTCTTGTCACCGCTGCATTTTTTGGGCCATCCCTCCCCTCACTCCACCCTGCACTGATGAAGGTTAACTTATAAACAGCAGGAAGCCATTATTTTCAATTATTTTGTTTGTCACAGATTCTTGCCCTTTTAACTTGGTCTTTGTTGTGCTCCAATCCATCCTTTCTTTTTATGACTAATTTTCAGACAGACCCTGTAAATGTGTTTCACAATGACTGCTTCCCTCCTCTCATCCCCCTTTTCTATGATATCCTGTTCTCTTCCCCTCGTCCCTCTGTTCTGTTCTCTCCTCTCCCTGTCTATTTTTCCTGTGTGAACCCATGCTATCTGTGTTCACATATCAAGGGTGGGTGTGTCTATGCTATTAAACAGCAGATTAGATATCAGCAGGGATGGTCTGTGGGGAAATAGAGGGCACACTAATAATAACTTCTTATTTAGTCTTTGCCACTTCTCAGGGCAAATGATTGTGGGTTGGATTCCCGCTGGGGCCACTCATATAAAAATGTATGCATTCATGACTCTATGTCACTTTGGATGAAAGTGTCTGCTAAATGGCACATATAAATAAAGTACTGGGCATACAAGTGCATTTTGGTGTCATAGTTTTAACCAAAGACTTTGAGTATATCAACTGTATCTGAGCCACAGCCATTCCTGGTAGTGTGAGTCTGGTGCGAGCTGCTGCTGCGGTGGGACTGAGCTGAGTTAGCTTTGGCATGTAGTGTGAGCCAGGCAGCGGTCCTGTTGATGTAGGTAGCAGGGTTGTTACTGTGTAGTTTATCTAGTGGCCGTGGCGTTGGCCCGTCGCTGCAGTCCACACAGCACATGATACACAGGGCCTCAGGCTACGGTGTGTGAGACTTCTATCGTCACAGTGTGTGTGTGTGTGTGTGTGTGTGTGTGTGTGTGTGTGTGTGTGTGTGTGTGCTCCCAGGCTGTATTATTCAGAGGGCTGGCTTGGGGTCCCATGTGTGTGCCTGTGAGTCAGTGTGTGGTCCTTGGAAGTGTCAAAGCAGCCAGCCTGTGTTGTGTGTGTGCTGGCTGCAGTTTGTGTGTTTGTGTGTAGATGCATGCGCGCATATGTGTGTGTGTCTGTTTATGTGTGTGTGTGTGTGGGTGCGCACAAGGGGTGGGGTTATAAAGTCCTGCTGTTAACTCTTTATCTTTTATTATCAAATGAGATGTTTATGAGAGAGCTAAACATGTTTGCCAGAAGAGCTCTCGCCCTCTCTCCCCCCTCCCCCCTCTCTTTCCAACTCTCCCCCTCTCTCCCCCTGCCTCTAACTCTCCCCCTCTCTTTTCAACTCTCAACCTTTCTCTCCAACTCTTCCCCTCTCTCTCCCCTTCTCCAACTCTTCCCCTCTCTCTCCCCTTCTCTCCAATTCTTCCCCTTTCTCTCCCTTTCTCTCCAACTCTTCCCCTCTCTCTCCCCTTCTCTCCAATTCTTCCCCTTTCTCTCCCCTTCTCTCCAATTCTTCCCCTCTCTCTCCCCTTCTCTCCAACTCTTCCCCTCTCTCTCCCCTTCTCTCCAACTCTTCCCCTCTCTCCCCTTCTCTCTGACTCTTCAGTCAATTTAAATAAATTCATTAGGCCCTAATCTATGGATTTCACATGACTGGGCAGGAGCGCATCCATGGGTGGGCCTGGGAGGGCATAGGCCCACCCACTTGGAAGCCAGGCCCACCCATTGGGGAACCAGGCCCAGCCAATCAAATTCGTTTTCCCCCCACAAAAGGGTTTTATTACAGACAGAAATACTCCTCAGTTTCATCAGCTGTCCGGGTGGCTGGTCTCAGACGATCCCGCAGGGGAAGAAGCCGGATGTGGAGGTCCTGGGCTGCCATGGTTACCTGTGATCTGCGGTTGTGAGGCCTGTTAGATATACTGCCAAAGTCTCTAAAATGACGGTGGCGGCTTATGGTAGAGAAATTAACATTAAATTCTCTGGCAACAGCTCTGGTGGACATTCCTGCAGTCAGCATGTCAATTGCACGCTCCCTCAAAGCTTCAGACATCTGTGGCATTGTGTTGTGTGACAAAACTGCACATTTTAGAGTAGCCTTTTATTGTCCTCAGCGCAAGGTGCACCTGTGTGATGATCATGCTGTTTAATCATCTTCTTGATATGTCACACCTGTCAGGTGGATGGATTATCTTGCCAAAGGAGAAATGTTCACTAACAGGGATGTAAACAAAATTGAAGAGAAATAAGCTTTTTGTGCTTATTGAAAATTTCGGGGATCATTTATTTCAGCTCAGGAAACATGGGACCAACACTTTACATGTTGCGTTTATATACAGTACCTGTTTCAGTCCAAGTCAGGCACTATATATATATTAGTATCACATTGTGTTTATTGTTGTTTTTGTGGTGGTGGTGCAACAGTGTCAGTATAGGTTCATGTCAGGCCAAAAGGTTGGTGCTTGTGAGGAGGAGCTATCATGTTAATACCCAGTCAGGGGCCAGACTACCATTTTGGTCAAATATTCTCCTAAATATTTTGCTGTGTTACCTGGGATTTGAATTTGGGAGCACCAGTGCCCTCAGACAACATTTAGCGTAACAGAAAGAAAGGAAAAGGGATAGCTGCTTCAGGAGATGAGCTTCAAAAGTAGCCAGGATTCATATAGGCCTAATGTAGGCTACATCTCCATCTTAAAAATACATTTTTCTGGTGCTCCTTAAACCTGTATTTTGTAATTCCTGGCAATTCTTGTCATTAATACTTTGAATATTTTTTACTGTATTCTAAATGTATACATGTGCTTCTTGTAAAAAAAGGCAGCGTAGAACCCTGCCAGTGATGAAAAGCTTTCTGTCAATCCCTCCTCCCCAGTACACACACACACCAACATACAGAGAGACTGATTTTAATATCTCTCCCTCTACCCATCTTTTATCTCTGTCATAGAGAGCAGCATTAGCCAACAGTTTGATAGCCCTGCTGTAACACAAGGTCGCACCCCAAATGGCACCCTATTCCATGTGTAGTGCACTACTTTTGAGTAGGGCCCATAGAGATCTCATCAAAAGTAGTGCACTATATTTGGAATATGGTGCCATTTTGGACATGGCCCAGGTGTTTATTGGAGAACAGAGCTTTGCTGAGTGTACGTTCAGTAATGTGATTAATCTAATCGTTCCTGGTAATATGACTAATAATGTGTCATAAGCCCTTCTCCCTTTCTGCTTTGCTTGTCTGTGGTGGAGCCTTTCATGAATACAGTCTATCACACCGTGAATAGATAGGCTAGAGTGGTACAGGCTTTGTGGTTTACTGCATGGGGCTAGGCATGGCAGCAAAGAGCTACTGTAAGTTTGTCTCTCTGAAGTTTGAGCCTTTCTCTGCTTTTTTTCTCTGCATCTCCATGGCTTATGTGTTATCTGTTGTTTCATTTACTTTGTGTTTTATCTGTTGTTTTGTTTTAGTTTATATTTGTCTGTGTTCTTAGTTACAATGTTTCTCCTATACTCTACATTTGTTTTTGTGTGTCTTCCTGTCTGTCCTAATTCTAGCTCTCTTGCACCATCTCTTACCGCTTAGGCTAGTGGCCAACTCTTTTTACCCTGACCCGAAGTAGAACTTAGGCTAGTGGCCAACTCTTTTTACCCTGACCCGAAGTAGAACTTAGGCTAGTGGCCAACTCTTTTTACCCTGACCCGAAGTAGAACAAAACACAACCATGTTTTTTCACATCTCTAATGTCTCCCATTTATGAAATGGATGATTGTGAAAAAATATTTTACTGCAAAAGTGATTGAATTGATAGATATTGTTTTCCTGTAATGTGGTTATGCTACCATGTGCTCGTGTTGTGAAACACATGAACACAGAGTGAAAAGCTAGTTGACATCAGCTATTCAAACAAAAGAGGCATGGCAGTGCCACTCATAGCCCTAGTTATACCAAGAGCCGCATGCAACCCTTTTAAAGACACAGTAACACAATACTAAATAAACCACAATTTATATGCAGGAAAAGGTGTTTAAGTGTAATTATGTTGACCATATTAGATTCAGAAAAAAATGCATTTACATGAAAACAGTCTTCATGGGCGTGAGTGTTGTACACAATTCTGAAGGAAAAAAACAAATTTACAAAATTCATATTTACATGTGATGTGACAATGTCTGAGCCCACTTGTTTTCCTTAGAGACGATTACAATAGCCACAAAATCAAAATACGTGCAACTGGATGTGTTTAAGTCCATGACTTGGAAAGTTGCCTATTAATCAGCCACCAGGAAGTAAAGCTTACATTCATCATAAATATTCATAGTTGATATTTCTACCTATTGCATCTCTGTGTTTACAGGTCTATATTTCTCAGATGTATGAAGATATCCTAATGATGTTTGTTTGTGTATGTAGGGCAGACAACAGACTACTTGTATTCCACATTTTAGCAATATCAGAGCTTGCAATATTGGATTACATGAGTTTGTGGCCCCTCCCCCGTCCAGCCAGGCATTAGTCAGTACTTTTTGAATTTAGGGGGTGTGTCACAATATCTATCAATTTTGCTACTTTTGCACAAAAATATTTTTACACAACTATCTGTTTCATAACTGAGAGACATTAAAGATGTGAAAAAAACATGGTTGTGTTTTGTCCTACCTTGGGTAGGGGTATCTCCAAAAAATGTGGAAGCCTTGCCACAAGCCTACCTCACCCTATTCCTTTCACCATCTGTTCCTCTCTCTCACACACTATCTCTCTAGCATGTGCGCACCTACTCTCAATCTTTCTTTTAGTATCGATTTCTTTCTTTCTCTCTCTCTGTCTCTCTCTCACACACCATAGAGTTTCTGTTTGTAAGTACACTTACATCAGTTGTACAACATTTACTGCCCTCAGTCTCCCGTGTGTGGCACAACGTGCTCAGAGCACCGCTCTCCTGACAGAATTTGGAGCAGAAAATACGAGAGAGAGAGAGAGAGAGAGAGAGACGGGGAGGAAAAGAGATGAAATAGAGAGAAAGGCAGAGAGGAAAAGAGAGAAAGACAGAGGAAAAGAGAGAAGGTGGAAGAAAGCAGGAGAGAGACAGAGAGGAAAAGAGAGTAGGTGGAAGAGAGAAGAGAGGGAGAGACAGTCTCCTTTTACTCACTTTTATACACAGTTCCACCCTGTCATTGGGACTATTATAATAGTTATTATGAGTTGGCTGATGGTACCAGTATTACAAATGATGATGGAATCATGTAGACTCTGCTCTGTGTCCAGTATAGTGTAGGCGGGTTTAGAATTACACGTGTGTTTGTGTGTGTGTGTGTGCATTTCACGTATTGTTTATAGGTGTGTTTATTGCTATGTAGTATTTTCCAATCAGTAAGGGTGTGTCTGTTATTTTCCTCTGCGATCTAACGTCTGTGCGCGTGTATTTGTTTTGTCTGTATGAGAATGTGGAATTTAGGAGTAGCCTATTTTGTAGATTAAACCTCAAGTGTCCAAGATAATCAAAGTAGTGAATTTCAAAGAGTGTTTGTCTAGATAGCTGCTCGGGGATTCAAAAATGCCTCCCTGTCTGCTCTGTATTACCACAAGGCATAACGATGTGTCCTTTCCTATAGGACAGATATTTAACATCTTATCGACTCAGCATTAACTGCCACTTCTCTCCCAGCTGATCTCCCAGAACCACACTGTACGATGTCTGGTGAACTTGATGAGGTCTAGTTATTCAACAGTTATATCTGGTCTGCTAAATAGATCAGTTTATTGCTCACGAAATCCATTGATAGATCGACCTGTCATAAGAACAGCTATTTACTTTTGCCCACACATGTACAATGTTGTCAGTGCTTCTTAACTGTTACAGAATTCTTTGTGTGTGTGTGTGTGTGTGTGTGTGTGTGTGTGCCTGCGTGCATGACTTTGTCTACGCACTCATATTTTCCACTGTAAGGCTAGGACACAGCATTCACCTACACACACACACCCACAGACACATACAACCCCCTCCCCCTCCCCTCTCCCATTGAAGGTGAAACCCCATGTTGTCCTGTGAAGGAGGAAAACAATGACACTATGGGACATGGGTGGCTGTGCTCTGTTCTCTGTACGGTCCACAGGCATTGTCTGGCACCGGGTTTAATATTTCATATACTCCACATTCTTACACTATCCATAATTCAGAAAAAGGAATGTTGCACCGGATCACTGAGTTTGAAGGAAAAGAGAAGGGTTTGTTGTGGATATTCATACTGTAACGTGAGGCTGCTTCTGTATGTGGGTTTGGTCTGTCTAGTCTTTGGACAGGTTAAGGGTCAGGACATTGGAGAGGCAAAGCAATGTCTTCTGGGCTGCATTGGCCTCATCAGTACAAGTTGACTTCGCTGGGTCTTTACAGTAACAAACGTCACATTAAAACAGGTTTCAGTGTAGATGTGTATGTGGGCATAAAAAAAAAAGTGAAATGCTTTTTTTTATCTCCTCAAATATTTGTGACTATGGTGGAGGAGGTTCTGAAGGAAAGACGGGTGCTGAGATGCCGGTAGGCGGCAGTGAGGGGGTGATTGGGATCGTCGGCTCCTGAGGGTCATGTTGGGACTTGTTGAAGGAGAGGAGGAGAGGAGAGGTTTGTCGCAAATGAACTGAGAGAGAGGTGAGGGGAGCTGAGTGCAGGGTGAGCGAGGGATGTGGCTCTTTCAACATACAATGATTAGAGGTTATGCAAAAGATACAACTACAGGGAATAGATTAAAGATCCTACAGTGACTTGGGTTAGCTTGCGTGTGGGGTTATCCTATTACTGTCCTTGTAGATAGTTTTGTCCAGTCCTTTCTTGTTCAAATGATATCCTCCCTGGTGGCTAGTAAATAATCATCTAGTTTACAGGAGGTTGGGAGCCAATTTCTCTCCATGCAGTTTATATTGGAGAGAGTTGAATAGCTGTTCCCGAAGCTGTTTACATTCGACAGTGTATTATAGCATTACCATTTATATGTGGCTATTCTATTGTTCTTGAACAGAGCTGCCAGTTTGTTAGCTTGTGAATTCTGAGAGAGAGAGAGAGAGAGAGAGAGAGAGAGAGAGAGAGAGAGAGAGAGAGAGAGAGAGAGAGAGAGAGAGAGAGAGAGGAGAGAGAGAGAGAGAGAGAGAGAGAGAGAGAGAGAGAGAGAGAGAGAGAGAGAGAGAGGAGAGAGAGAGAGAGGAGAGAGAGAGAGAGGAGAGAGAGAGAGAGAGAGAGAGAGAGAGAGAGACAGAGAGAGAGAGAGACAGACAGACAGACAGACAGACAGACAGACAGACAGACAGACAGACAGACAGACAGACAGACAGACAGACAGACAGACAGACAGACAGACAGACAGACAGACAGACAGACAGACAGACAGACAGACAGACAGACAGACAGACAACTGTACTAGTGCTGGAGCACATTCTTTCCATTCAAAGGTCCTTCATATTTCTTCATGCCGATCTTATTAAACACCAGAGAATTCAGCCACTTGCTTTTTTTGGGCCCACGCAAAGTTTCTTCTTAATCACGCTAAGGCTAATGTTTTTAATTTATTATTCATTTTGACATTTCACCCAAGCTCGTAATTCCTCTCAGATTGGGGGTGTATGTGGGCAGTGTTCTTTGGGTTCCGTGGTCGGTGGTGTTTTTCTCCTCTGTAGTGGAGAAATGAGAGGTGATGCCCCATGCAGGAGCCGGAGAGGGAGAAGAGAAGAGGGAGTGGGAGAGGGAGAAGAGAAGAGGGAGTGGGAGAAGGAGAAGAGAGGGAGAAGAGAAGAGAAGAGGGAGCCGGAGAGGGAGAAGAGAAGAGGGAGTGGGAGAAGGAGAAGAGAGGGAGAAGAGAAGAGAAGAGGGAGCGGGAGAAGGAGAAGAGAAGAGGGAGCGGGAGAAGGAGAAGAGAGGGAGAAGAGAAGAGAGGGAGAAGAGAAGAGGGAGTGGGAGAAGGAGAAGAGAGGGAGAAGAGAAGAGAAGAGGGAGCGGGAGAAGGAGAAGAGAAGAGGGAGCGGGAGAAGGAGAAGAGAGGGAGAAGAGAAGAGAGGGAGAAGAGAAGAGGGAGCGGGAGAAGGAGAAGAGAGGGAGAAGAGAAGAGAGGGAGAAGAGAAGAGAAGAGGGAGCGGGAGAAGGAGAAGAGAAGAGGGAGCGGGAGATGGAGAAGAGAGGGAGAAAGACCACAGTGTGAAAACCATGTCTTTGTGGGGACTCATGACAGTGTTAGCAGGGAGAGAGAGACTAGGTCTGTAAAAACGATCAGGAGGGTGGGGGCTTTGGTTGGGAAGAGGTTGGGAAGAGGATGGACATCATCCCTCTCAAACATGTGTTATGATCTTTCTTCACATTTCTTATTTCTTGGTCATCCCTCTTGCTCCCAAAATAATCCTATTTTTATTTTCTTCCCCCACGACTTTTCTCTTTGTTTAACATTGAAAATGTTAGTAATTTAGCAGACGCTCTTATCCAGCGACTTACAGGAGCTATTAGGGTTAAGTGCCTTGCTCCAGGGCACATCCACAGGTTTTTCATGAAGTCGGCTCGGGGGTTGGAACCAGCAACCTTTCAGTTCCTGTCCCACCGCTAGGCTACCTGCCGCCCACATTTCTTGTAACGTAGGCTGCTAAATAAAAGGTGCTATGAAATAATGCACCTTCTTACCATCTCTCTTCAGTGGGTACCCCTTCTAATTCTCACTCTAGCAGCCTCTCTTTTTCTGTTCTCTCTCTCTCTCTCTCTCTCTCTCTCTCTCTCTCTCTCTGTCCCCCTACTCTCTCTCCCTCACTCAGACATAGTTTACACATTGTTGGCTGGCAGTGTCCAAAGACTAGTATGCAAATATGACCCGTCCATTTGGCTTGTGTGTGTGTGTGTGTTCTCTCTGCTCTTCGATAATTGGCAGGTGTCCTCTATTGCCTAGCAGCCTCTCTTATGGACAATTCCAATATGAGCGCTTTGGCAGACCAATTATACTGATCCCAGGACACTGCCCCACGCTGATGCATCCAGCGACACACACACACACACACACACACACACACACACACACACACACACACACACACACACACACACACACACACACACACACACACACACACACACACACTCTCACACACACACACACACACACACACACACACACACACACACTCACACACACTCTCACACACACTCTCACACACACACACACACACACACACTCACACACACACACACACACACACACACACACACACACACACACACACACACACAGTATATTTATACATATCTTCTTCTGTCTCTCTCGGGGACACACAAGACAAAAACGTCACTCCTGACTGACTGTGCGAGCGCCGAGGCTAGAGAGGGGACAGAGTTGGAATCCCTTACTGTTAGAGTAGACCTTCCACCACCCAATCCCCTCCACTTTCACCCACACAGCCCAGTTTACATTCCCCACACATGCTGGTGCAGAACCTCGCTCTCTCTCTCTCTCTCTCTCTCTCTCTCTCTGTCTCTCTCTCTGTCTTTCTCGCTCTCTCGCTATCTCGCTCTCTGTCTCTGTTGAGCCTGACTAACGATAATGCAGATAAGCTACCAGGCTCCTTAAAAACAAGCCTGGGGTTTCAGGGATAGGATAGTTGCCACATGTTCTGTCTCTGAGGGAATCGGCGTGGTATGTAGGGGAGGGATATTCTTTACAGGATGTATGTATAAGTGAAAACTTAGTGATTGTATTTCATATATCATTTTGGTAGTTTTTTGTATTGATCTTTTTGTGTTTTCCTTAACTTTCTTCATTGTTGCTGTCTGTGCCCCTCTAGGCCCTTACCCTCTGCTGTCTGTGTCCCTCTAGGCCCTTACCCTCTGCTGTCTGTGCCCCTCTAGGCCCTTACCCTCTGCTGTCTGTGCCCCTCTAGGCCCTTACCCTCTGCTGTCTGTGCCCCTCTAGGCCCTTACCCTCTGCTGTCTGTGCCCCTCTAGGCCCTTACCCTCTGCTGTCTGTGCCCGTCTAGGCCCTTACCCTCTGCTGTCTGTGCCCCTCTAGGCCCTTACCCTCTGCTGTCTGTGCCCCTCTAGGCCCTTACCCTCTGCTGTCTGTGCCCCTCTAGGCCCTTACCCTCTGCTGTCTGTGCCCCTCTAGGCCCTTACCCTCTGCTGTCTGTGTCCCTCTAGGCCCTTACCCTCTGCTGTCTGTGCCCCTCTAGGCCCTTACCCTCTGCTGTCTGTGTCCCTCTAGGCCCTTACCCTCTGCTGTCTGTGCCCCTCTAGGCCCTTACCCTCTGCTGTCTGTGCCCCTCTAGGCCCTTACCCTCTGCTGTCTGTGCCCCTCTAGGCCCTTACCCTCTGCTGTCTGTGTCCCTCTAGGCCCTTACCCTCTGCTGTCTGTGTCCCTCTAGGCCCTTACCCTCTGCTGTCTGTGCCCCTTTAGGCCCTTACCCTCTGCTGTCTGTGCCCCTCTAGGCCCTTACCCTCTGCTGTCTGTGTCCCTCTAGGCCCTTACCCTCTGCTGTCTGTGCCCGTCTAGGCCCTTACCCTCTGCTGTCTGTGCCCCTCTAGGCCCTTACCCTCTGCTGTCTGTGCCCCTCTAGGCCCTTACCCTCTGCTGTCTGTGCCCCTCTAGGCCCTTACCCTCTGCTGTCTGTGTCCCTCTAGGCCCTTACCCTCTGCTGTCTGTGCCCCTCTAGGCCCTTACCCTCTGCTGTCTGTGCCCCTCTAGGCCCTTACCCTCTGCTGTCTGTGCCCCTCTAGGCCCTTACCCTCTGGCAGTAGCCCCTCCTGGTGGTTGGAGGGGGATGGAGCGTGGTGGAGGGGAGAGCCCCCGCATGCAGGACAGTCCTGAGCGGGAGCGGCGGGGGGGCAGCCCGGACCTCAGTGGACCCCCGCCAGGGAAAATGGGGCGTTTGGAGCTCAACGGGAGCCCCACTGGGCCACGCCTCCTACGCCACAACGGCCACCCACACAGACCTCTGGGAGGTAGGATGCTCCAAAACACACCCACTGTATGCACTTGTACACATTGATAGAAACTACCTTCCATCCAATGTTTTACACCAATCCAATGCTTTTTAAATCTATAATGGGGAGTGTGGAGAATCGGGATACAGCCACTCACAGCCCTGATAGTTAGTCTCTCTTTGTCTTTGCTCTACTCTCTCTCTCTCTGGCCCTTACCCTCTGGTAACTAGGACCAGAACGAGGGTTTTGGACACACTCCTGGCCCCAGTTATACCTCACATTGCCATGCACGCTAGAGTCACGAGGCCTATTGCAGTATTTTATAGGACTGTTTAATAAGCCTAATCCTTAGCACTGAGTTTGGATCAATTCAATCCCACACGAGGCTGTGCTGTGTAGATCTAGTGCACTCCATAAGAGGGCTGTGGGAACTATATAGCACTGAGGTTGTTGAATAAAGTAGAGCTATATAAAGCTGATTTATACTCCTCTCTAGGTTATCGATCACTCTGCGTACATGAGGTTGTTAATGTATGTGTGAGAATATATAGTACACACACACACAATAGAGAATATTAGAGGAGACAGGAAACTTGGAGATGAGTGTGATACTGTAGTGGGAAAAAGAGGGAGACAGAGAGATGGTACTTCTCTTCCTTTGCCCTGGCAGCAGCTGGAGTGGATGGTTAGTCTTAATGAGGGGTTGTCTTTGAAGGTAGGAAACTCAACGTGTCTCCTCCAAACCACAGCCCAGCCATGAGGACTGGGCCACACACACAGTCACATACAGCATATACGCTCTATAGAACACTCTCACATTCAGGTGTGTAATATTGAACGCATTCACACAAACACACTGTAGGCCTATGAACACTCACACAGTATACACACATTCAGCTTTAGAGTACATTAATAGATGTCTAGATTTATACACTGAACAGAAATATAAATGCAACACGTAAAGTGTTGGTCCCATGTTTCATGAGCTGAGATAAAAGATGCCAGAACATTTCAATACAGATAAAAATATTATTTCTCTCAGATTTTGTGCACAAATTTGTTTACATTCCTGTGAGTGAGCATTTCTCATTTGCCAAGATAATCCATCCACCTGACAGGTGTGGTATATCAAGGAGCTGATTACACAGCATGATCATTACACAGGTGCACCTTGTGCTGGGGACAATAAAAGGCCACTCTAAAATGTGCCGTTTTGTCACACAACACAATGCCACAGGTGTCTCAAGTGTTGAGGGAGCGTGCAACTGGCATGCCGAATACAGGAATGTCCACCAGAGCTGTTGGCAGAGAATTGAAAGTTAATTTCTATACCATAAGCCGCCTCCAACATTGTTTTAGAGAATTTGGCAGTACGCCCAACCGGCTTCACTACCGCAGACCTTGTGTATGGCGTTGTGTGGGTGAGTGGTTTGCTGAAGTCAACATTGTGAACAGAGTGCCCCATGGTGGTGGTGGGGTTATGGTATGGGCAGGAATAAG
This sequence comes from Salmo trutta, assembly GCF_901001165.1. Classification (NCBI taxonomy): domain Eukaryota; kingdom Metazoa; phylum Chordata; class Actinopteri; order Salmoniformes; family Salmonidae; genus Salmo; species Salmo trutta. The sequence continues at coordinate 20,805,018 of NC_042980.1, forward strand.
CTACGGACAACGAACACAAGTGCATTTTATCAATTAGCAATTTGAATGCACAAAATACCGCGACGAGTCCTGAGGCCCATTGTGAGGCCCCTTCTTTCTAAGGTATCTGTAACCAACAGAGGCATATCTGTATTCCCAGTCATGTGAAATCCATCGATCAGGTCCTAATGAATTTATTTCAATTGACTGATTGCCTCATATTAATATTTTTGTTCGGTATAGATCACACACATGCATATATTTCCTGTATATACTGTATTACACATGTCCGTTCCCTCACATTCCCACCAATAACAAGATCTGGAGGAAAGGAAGGAGAGGGTGATAGACACAGGGAGAAACTACGAGTTACAGCAAGAGAGAGAGAGGGAGAGGGAGAGGGAGAGGGAGGGAGAGAGAGAGTGGGGGAAAAGAGAAAGGTTTTGGCGAGAGAGAGAGAGAGAGAGAGAGAGAGAGAGCTGGTTGGAGCTGCTCTGTGTTGACAGTTATATTTCCCTGTTGGGGGAAATTCACTTACTTGAATTGGCACAGAGCTCCAGTGTGTAATTCACTCCATAAGAGCCCATCGAACTGGGAGCTGGGATGATTAATGGAGAGGAAATAGAAATATAGGAATTGACTGATTAAAACAAGGGAGAGAGAGAGACAGAGAGAGAGAGAGGGAGAGAGAGACAGAGAGGGAGAGAGAGAGAGGGAGAGAGAGACAGAGAGGGAGAGAGGCTCTAATGGTGCTGCTGCATTGTGTGTGTGTGCGTGTGGTATTGCTCTACTCTTATAATTAGTGCTGGGAGTTTGCCTAATGCTCAGACCCTCATTTCTTGTGAGAGCCTTAATTAATTGCCAGTCGACAGGTGGCCTACAATCAAAAGCCTTTCAGGAAAAAGAGGGATATTGGTGAAGGACGAATCATGTGGTTGCTGTGAGTCAAAAGGATAGTGATATCTGATAGTGGGGTGGGATTTTGGGAGTGGTACTAAAAATAAGAAATACAATAATGAAAGATTGAGAATTAGTTTATTTTAAATGTTGACTATTGTATTAACTTGTAAACACTAGCAATAGTCGCTGGTTATCATTCTACAGTGCGCTACATTACTATTGTAGTAGGGTGAGGATCCATAGAAAACCACAGCAGTTGAAACAATATTGAATATGGGGCGAAGAACATCATGCCTGGATGCTGGGAGCGAAAGAGCCCTGGATGTCAACTGATGTGGTCAGGAAAAACTCCTGGCCTCTACTCATTGCAATCTTTGACAGTTTGTGTGACTGCCCGACCGACGTTGGCGACCTGTGGGCAGGTAACGGTGCCAGCTCTGATGTGAAAGAAGGCTCTGGACAGTTTTACATTTTTTTTTATTTGATTTCACCTTTATTTAACCAGGTAGGCCAGTTGAGAACAAGTTCTCATTTACAACTGCGACCTAGCCAAGATAAACCAAAGCAGTGCGACAAAAACAACAACACAGAGTTACACATGGAATAAACAAACGAACAGTCAAAAACACAGAAAAGTATGTAGGCATTGTGTGGACCATTATCACTCTGGGAACGGTTACCACGCTCCAGCTTAATCCATGAAATAGTTAAATTATAAATAATCTACAAGGCCTTGCAATAAATCGTCCAAAGCAGAGCCATTGAAACTTGCATAGCATGTCCACTGAATTCTGTGTAACTTTAAATGATGGAAGAACTGATCATGGACACAATAGCTTGATCCAGAAGGCACCAACTGTACTCTTGTGGAGTTCAATCAATTTAAATAACTTAGATAGTTAAGCAGTCTCAAGCTTATCAATTGATATTGACACTTTGAATGGTGATTCTCTCTGCTAACTTTTTATGATGTCTTTGCATATCCATTTTTATTTCACCTTTAATCTAAAGAAAATCCTTGCCTTTAGATTAGCTGCTGTCAGGATTTAAGAGACAAAAGTATACTACAACTGAATAAACAGCCATTCAAACCATCCATTGATTGTTTCAGGTCATTTATATCAGCAAATTTCAAATGAACTTCTCATATAATATATGTAAAGTACTCCATGCAGACCTAATTAGATATAATATATAATATTTTACCTTCTTAGCATAAGAGTTCTCTTTACCTTCCCTGTCTTTCTTTTCTCTCTCTCTCTCTCTCTCTCTCTCTCTCTCTCTCTCTCTCTCGCTCTCTCTCTCTCCTCTCCTCTCCTCTTCTCTCCTCTCCTCTAGGTCTGATGATCCCAGTGTTCTGTGTGGTGGAGCAGGCAGGGCCTGACGGAGGGATGCAGCGTGAACGAGAGCGTGAGGAGGTGGAGAGGAAGGAGGGACACAGAGAGGAGCATGCTGAGTTTGTCCTGGTCAGGAAGGATATCCTCTTCAACCAGCTGGTGGAGACTGCCCTGCTGGCCCTGGGGTACTCCCACAGCTCAGCAGCTCAGGCCCATGGTGAGTACTGTAGCCTACACACTGACCCACAGTCAGACTACTATATCAACGAAGCACCAGCCACAAAGACTCTACCTGGTACTGAGTTAGAGCTATAACTGATCTAGGGCCAGTTAGTAATACAGCTGAAAACGCAGACAGTTCTCCCACATACACACACCTGGTACAGAGTTAGCGCCACTGCAATCTGGCAATGCACAGCGTCAGTCCCATACTGTAGGCCTACTTAACACTTAAAGTTATCACCTTGGAACATGGTGTATTTTCAACTGATTTATGACCTGTAAACGCAGCAGACCAGCTCTAAACGGATGAACTGGTACTGAGTTCCAGCTTTGGCACTGCTGTATTCCAACTGACCTAGGACCAATTCACACACTGATCTAGAACAAGGCCAGCTACACAAAGTGTTATAGAGCACATAGCAATAATTGACTGTGAGGGACTCTATCCAGACGATACACTGACTGTTCTGGTGTTTTGTGCTCTCAGGGTAGGACTAAGTAAAGAATGTTTGAAAAACACAACTAAAGAACAGACAGTCTGAGAAACTCATTAAACACAGAACAAAGAGTTGAAAAATAATGAGTCTAGTTCCTCCAAGAGGCAAAAAGACTATGTGTGTGACTAAATGTATCTAAGTATATGCACATGCTTTATTGTGTGGGAATGTTTATGTGTGAGAGGTCTAGGGGAGGAACATAATAATGGTGGAATTTATTGTTGCACACATGGTTGTCATCTCCAGGAGGACAGTGAAGTTTACTTGTGTTCACTAAAGTATGCAGCACATTCTAACTGCAGGGTGTTGCTTCACGTTGATATATGGTAACAATAGACACAACCAGGCAACTGAGATACATTGACTCAAACTGAAATGGCGTGTGAATAATGGCGTGTATGAAGACACCCCATATTACTCTATCCTTTTGTTAATTCGATTCTTAGGGGCTATTCCTGCTGGTAGGCGATAACTGAACTGCCGCCCCTGTGTGTCAGAAAAATACCAACTTTTTGTTGTGTTGCTGGCATGTAGTATTTATTGGAGTATAATTGCTATACAACAAAATAAGTCATTCAAATTATCACTGTCATGGCGCCAGCTTTGTTCACCAGACAAGTAATGTCTCATCTGGAGAGGCTCTGATTTCAAATATCACGTAATTTATAGTTTGAACCGACAAATCTCATGTCGCGTGACGTACGTGAGAGACCTCACTTCATACAGTACACCCACATATCGTAACAGATAGACTGGCACTGCACAGGTAATCCCTGTTTACTGGCTCAAGGTCAACAACCCTTATCACTGTCTGAATGAACTCCTTTCTTCTCTGCTTTCCGTCACTTTCCTCTCTGCCAAACTACCCGAAACACACTGTACTGCACTGTACTCTGTACCCACCGTACCCATATGCTCTACATGAACTCCTCTTCTCTTATTTTCTCTTCTCTCTGCTTTATTCTGTCATACCATCTGAACCACAGACTGTATTGTACTCTGTACCCCTACGCCCTTACTGTCCCCTACATGACTCCTCCTGGGCTGAAAATACTACATTCATTATCAGAGGTGTCATGCCCATGGGTGGCACAGGGGCAAATGCCCCCTCAGATTTGTCCTTTTTTATGATAATGTTGTTGTTGTTACTCATAATACTACTAGCCTCCTAGCAATTGTATGAAGTTGGTATTTATCTAGCCCAGATAGGTTCCCAATCGCCTAACCTCATAACTAGCTACCAAAAAGCCCTTTCAGGCTATCAATCAAATTAGAATAGCTAGCTACCAGACGAGCTAAATTACTTTTTTATGCTCGCTTAGAGGCAAGCAACAATGAAGCATTCATGAGAGCACCAGCTGTTCCAGACGACTGTGTGATCATGCTCTCCGTAGCCGAGGTGAGCAAGACCTTTAAACAGGTCAACATTCACAAAGCCGCTGGGCCAGATGGATTACCAGGACGTGTACTCAAAGCATGCGCGGGCCAACTGGCAAGTGTCTTCACTGCCATTTTCAACCTCTCCCTGACCGAGTCTGTAATACCTACATGTTTCAAGCAGACCACCATAGTCCTTATGCCCAAGAAAGCAAAGGTAACCTGCCTAAATGATTACCGCCCCGTAGCACTGACGTTGGTAGCCATGAAATGCTTTGAAAGGCTAGTCATGGCTCACATCAAAAGCATCATCCCGGGAACCCTAGACCCAGTCCAATTCGCATACCGCCCCAACAGATCCACAGATGACGCAATCTCAATTGCACTCCACACTGCCCTTTCCCACCTGGACAAAAGGAACACCTATGTGAGAATGCTGTTCATACAGCTCAGCGTTCAACACCATAGTGCCCACAAATCTCATCACTAAGCTAAGGATACTGGGACTAAACACCTCCCTTTGCAACTGGATCCTGGACTTCCTGACGGGCCGCCCCCCCCAGGTGGTAAGGGTAGGCAACAACACATGTGCCACGCTGATCCTCAAAACTTGGGCCCCTTAGGGGTACATGCTTAGTCCCCTCTTTAACTCCCTGTTCACCCACGACTGAGTGGCCAAGCACGACTCCAACACCATCATTAAGTTTGCTGACGACACAACAGTGTTAGGCCTGATCACCGACAACGATGAGACAGCCTATAGTGAGGAACATCTCCCTCAATGTGAGCAAGACAAAGGAGCTGATCGTGGAGTACAGGAAAAGGCAGGGCGATAGAACAGGCCCCAATTAACATCGACGGGGCTGTAGTGGAGCGTGTCAAGAGTTTCAAGTTCCTTGGTGTCCACATCACCAACAAACTATCATGGTCCAAACACACCAAGACAGTTGTGAAGAGGGCACGACAACACCTTTTCCCCCTCAGAAGACTGAAAAGATTTGGCATGTGTCCTCAGATCCTCAAAAAGTTCTACAGCTGACCGGTTGCATAACCGCCTGGTATGGCAACTGCTCGCCATCTGACCGTAAGGTGCTACAGAGGGTAGTGCGTACGGCCCAGTACATCACCGGGGCCAAGCTTCCTGCCATCCAGGACCTATATACTAGGGGGTAACAGAGGAAGGTCCCAGAAATTGTCAAAGACTCCAGTCACCCAAGTCATAGACTGTTCTCTCTGCTACCGCATGGCAAATGGGACCAAAAGGCTCCTTAACAGTTTCTAACCCCAAGCCATAAGACTGCTGAACAATTAATTAAATGGCCAACCGGACTATTTACATTGACCCCCCCCTTGCTGTTTATTATCTATGCATAGTCACTTTACCCCTACCTACATGTACAAATTACTATTATTTTTTAAACTAAATGTACTGAATAAGACTCACATTCCTTTCAATCTTTTACCCAGATTTGAGCAGAGAAGAATATTTAGTTTATAAAAATAACCACCAATCAGGAGGATGCAGACAGGTCAAGAGGTATGCTAGATATACTGTACATATTTTTTACATAGAATTAAGCATAATGATTATGGCTCTAGATTGCAGGAAAAGCTGTTTCAGGTGTTCAAAATTCTCCAACTTTTGTGCACCCTCAGATTTTTGGTGTATAACGCCCCTGTTCATTATGACTCTGACAATTCTAAAGACATTGTTCAGGTTGGTCAGAGTTGTACAGCTCTGAATAAGGCCATTTAACTAACCGTAAGCAATTATTTCTTATTTTCTATTCAACCTATATTTTTTACTGTATTTATTGTCTGAAGGCACTGAGGTGAACGTGAGCACCGTCTCCGCCCAAAGCCACAGTTGGTCAAAGGGAGGTATTTTCCATTTTATGATATTCTTTGAACTGTTTAGATAATAGATACTGTAGGCAAATAGACAGAATTTAACTATTTTATTAGTCTGTTGATACATTTTTGGTGTCATAGTTTTAACAACAACAATCAATAATCAGACTATTACTGAGAATTACAACTAGGATTGTACACATACACTGTACATAACATTAGGAACACCTTCCTAATATTGAGTGGCATCCCCTTTAGCCCTCAGAACAGCCTCTATTCGTCAGGCCATGGACTCTACAAGGTGGCGAAAGCGTTCCACAGGGATGCTGGCCCATGTTGACTCCAATGCTTCCCACAGTGGCTGGTGAACCATTCTTGATACACATGGGAAAGTGTTGAGCAGGAAAAACCCAGCAGTGTTGCAGTTCTTGACACACTCAAACTGGTGCACCTGGCACCTACTACCATACCCCATTCAAAGGCACTTCAATCTTTTGACTTGCCAATTCACCCTCTGAATGGCACACATACACAACCCATGTCTCAATTGTCTCAAGGCACTATACTGATTGAAGTGGATTTAACAGGTGACATCAATAAGGGATCATAGCTTTCACCTGGATTCACCTGGTCAGTCTATGTCACGGAAAGAGCAGGTGTTCCTAATGTTTGTACACTCAGTGTATATTGTTCCTATTAAATCTCTTTAAAAAAGTCTTAACTGGCCTGGACAGTAAAGCATTTGCCATAGTATGCAGAATGTCATTACCAGCTAGTAGTTGTAGTTGTAGCCTAGCCGTGTATGCCAAGTATCAGGGGAGGTCTGTCTCATCAGTCACAGTGGTCCCCTGTCCACATCAATACAGTCCTCCTAAAAACATCCAGGCTGTTCAAAGCCATGTCGACTAAACCAGACATCACAAATCAAATCAAATTTGATTGGTCGCATACACATTTTTCAGATGTTATCGCAGGTGCAGCTAGATGCTTATGCGTCTAGCTCCAACAGTGCAGTAATACCGAACAATATAAAACAATACACACAAATCCACAAAATAAAAAGAAAGGAATTAAGAAATATCAGAATGAGCAATTTCAGAGTCTGGAATCTAAGTATGGAAAGTATATGATGGTGTGTATAGACAGTATAGACAGTATATGATGGTGTGTATAGACAGTATATGATGGTGTGTATAGACAGTATATGATGGTGTGTATAGACAGTATATGATGGTGTGTATAGATAGTATAGACAGTATATGATGGTGTGTATATGATGGTGTGTATAGACAGTATAGACAGTATGTGATTGTGTGTATAGACAGTATATGATGGTATGTATAGACAGTATATGATGGTATGTATAGACAGTATATGATGGTATGTATAGACAGTATAGACAGTATATGATGGTATGTATAGACAGTATACGATGGTATGTATAGACAGTATATGATGGTGTGTATAGACAGTATAGACAGTATATGATGGTATGTATAGACAGTATATGATGGTGGGTATAGACAGTATAGACAGTATATGATGGTGTGTATAGACAGTATAGACAGTATATGATGGTGTGTATAGACAGTATAGACAGTATATGATGGTGTGTATAGACAGTATATGATGGTGTGTATAGACAGTTTAGACAGTATATGATGGTGTGTATAGACAGTATATGATGGTGTGTATAGACAGTATAGACAGTTTATGATGGTGTGTATAGACAGTATAGACAGTTTATGATGGTGTGTATAGACAGTATATGATGGTGTGTATAGACAGTATATGATGGTGTGTATAGACAGTATAGACAGTATATGATGGTATGTATAGACATTATATGATGGTGTGTATAGACAGTATAGACAGTATATGATGGTGTGTATAGACATTATATGATGGTGTGTATGGACAGTATAGACATTATATGATGGTGTGTATAGACAGTATAGACAGTATATGATGGTGTGTATAGACATTATATGATGGTGTGTATAGACAGTATATGATGGTGTGTATAGACAGTATAGACAGTATATGATGGTGTGTATAGACATTATATGATGGTGTGTATGGACAGTATAGACATTATATGATGGTGTGTATAGACAGTATATGATGGTGTGTATAGACATTATATGATGGTGTGTATGGACAGTATATGAATAGAAAAGGTGTGTACAGCAGTAGTTATATAGGATGAACCTTGACTAGAATACAGTATATACATATAAAGTGTTGTAAAACAGTATGTAAACATTATTAAAGTGACCAGTGTCACAACAGCAGCAACAACATCATCAGCAGTAACACTCCCTGGCCACACAGTTCAACACATCGTCAGGCTGAATAAGTAGAGGAGGACAACAAATAATATAGCTGCTCTTCACGCCCACACACACACACACAAACACACACACACACACACACACACACACACACACACACACACACACACACACACACACACACACACACACACACACACACACACACACACACACACTTACATACACATAGACACAGTTTAATGAATACATAACCAAAAGATAGTTGCGTGCACGCATAGATGACACATACACACACCCACACAGTTGCATGCTCTGACATAAAAGCACACACACACAGACACACACACACACACACACACACACACACACACACACACACACACACACACACACACACACACACACACACACACACAACCCCCTCCCCCTTCCCTACTCTTCCTCAAAAATACTTTTGTTTTTTAAAATAAGCGTTTATGTTAAATGAATAATTTCTGGCTTAAATTATACATTTTTTCCTCTGCGGTCACCAACCAAAATTACACAGAGTCCGGGCTATTTTCTCCCTGTTTGAATTGTGTCCTGCATACTTGTGTCCCAGCGGTGTATTTAAATTCTCTCCCAGCACCACGGCCTTTCTTTAATTAGATCCAGTTAGTAATTAACTGGTGCATATTGTTTATTTCAGTTATAAGGGTCTGAAGGCTTTTATAGAATGGAAGGGACAGACCTGTACTTTAAGGCTTCAGACAATTAACGGTGGCCGGTTGGCCAGCCACGCTGTAGGCCTCAGAGAGGAGAGTACATTGTTGCTCTGCTGCCACGTTACAGGGTCAGAGAGCTATACAGGACAAACGTTTTGAGTTTGGTTTTGTTTAGTGGATGTACAGACGACTCTAGACCTAATGTGAATTATGAGTCCTGTCACTCACAGTTTCGGTAGACATTGCCCCTAACCACAGATCTAGGATCAGATTACGTTGAATCATTACCTGGCTCCTAACCTTAACCATTCCAAGCATAAATAAATATCTGACCTTGTATCAGTGGTCTTCGTTCTCTGTTACACATCCCTGTTCCAGTCATATATAAAACGTGTTGCGGTGACTTACAGAACATAACAGTATTGGCAGAATGTCTTCCTTCATCCTCACTGATTGTCCACTTTGTGTTTGGACCCCAGGAAGAGTATCCCTAATAAATACAAATACAAATACACTTACCAGCTAATGGGGATCCCTAATAAATACAAATACACTTACCAGCTAATGGGCATCCCTAATAAATACAAATACAAATACACTTACCAGCTAATGGGGATCCCTAATAAATACAAATACACTTACCAGCTAATGGGCATCCCTAATAAATACAAATACAAATACACTTACCAGCTAATGGGGATCCCTAATAAATACAAATACAAATACACTTACCAGCTAATGGTAATCCCTAATAAATACAAATACAAATACACTTACCAGATAGACAGATGAATATGAGCGCTAGGTTTGGTTATGATGATATGAAGTAGAACGGCTGTGTGAGTCATGCATGTGGGGTTTCCCCTGGTGTAGCCAGGGGCATGGGGGAGGGGGGGTACGAGAACTGGAACCAGCTTGGAATGAGGAGCCCTTCGTGTGCAGCTAGCCTGCTGCATCGCTTAAGCCTTGTTCCATAGGTCAGTGTGTGTGTCTCTCTCTCTGTCTGTGTCTGTCTGACTGACTGTCTGTGTCTCTCTGTCTGTCTGTGTGTGTGTGTGTGTGTGATTCTGTCGCTGTGTGTGTGTCTGTGTGTGCGTGTGTAGGCACATGCGTGTTTCTGTGTGTCTGTGAGTACGTGTGTGTGTCTGTCGGAGTGTGTGTGTGTGTAAGAGCCAATTTATGCTTGATCCCAAAATGTGGTCAGAGGCGCCGTATGGATGGTGTGACGCAATTGTGAAGCGTCCGGAGGCCCGCAGAGGCCAAATTGATCTCAGTACTGCATAGCTGGGTGCCTTTCAAATGTTATAACAATGGGGAAGGCTCTGTATACCTCGCATTGACATGATTGGTTGATGGTTGGTGAGGCCTGGAGGTGCTGCTCGGCAAAGTGCAAAAAGTATGAATGTCCAGACTTCTGCAGAGGCCATGTCACCGTAAACGCTGCACGGCCAATGGAGACTACGGATTGACCATGCAGCGCCTTCAAGAAAGAGAGAGAAAAGGAGAAGGAAAGAGGACAAGCCTGTGTGTGTTTGTGTGGATGGGCACATATTGGCACAAGCAAAGCCACCACTTGGCCACATGAAGGGACGTCTTTGGGAGGCGGAATTTTTATGTGGAAATGGTAACAATGATTTCTATTAAAATATGGACATGAAGCAGGGGCCACATAACAAGGGGCCAAAACTGATTAATTAATAATGAATTCACCACTGCTATGCGTGTGTATGCATACTTGTGCACTTCAAAATGCAAACAAAAAAACATTGATTTAAAAGTTTAACAAACCATGCAACTCTATACACAAGGACTACTTTTAAGAATTTACACCAAACATTGGACAAAAACAGTGCAGATGCAAAGTTTGGTAACAGAATTTCGGTAAAATATCCCTGTTTTTTGTGACCACATTTTCTAAAAATATCCACTCCGAATTAAGATTCAAAGATGTCTGCAGAGAGAATGGGGTGCCAGCTATGACATGACACCTTGACTTTAAAATCTATATTTTGGTTATTGAACTACAGTAAGTGAAGTGGATTTGCACCCGGTAACAGAATTAGGTTAAGGTTAGGGTCATGGGGCCCTGATCTGTCCTATACATAAATGAATAATATTAATGTTATTTTCTTCATGGGGATATATCCTAAATAGGTACACAAAGGTGGAAATATGCAATATCCTCGTTTGCATATTTGGGTATTATTCTACACATTGGCTATTTATTTTAATGAGCTCTGCCCCCAAACAAGACCACATTTGATTAGTCTGGACCGGACTAAATCAACGCCTGTGGACGTTAAAATTTAAACTACTTTTCAACGTCCGGGGTCGGTCGGTGTTCAGTGGGTACGGATGTTGGTTACAGTAAATTAAAAGAGAGGGGGCCCATGGGTAGCTGTCAGTAAGAGCCTGGATCACTTGGTTAGCACATATCCCCATAGCCCTCGCAAGGCCGGGGGCCGACGAGCTTTGGGGGCCATCCCGAAGGTCGGACCCCCCAGATAGCATATGAACACGTCATAAGCTCTGATTTTTTTTTATTATTACAGGAAACTGCACAATTATCTCTCAGCCTCATAGCAAAATTTGTACAATAGCAGGAAATTAACTCAGGGATTCTTAAGCCTGAAAAATCCTTGTCCATGTCGGCTCCGTGCCTGGAAATGCCCTTATTCCTAATATTTAGGATTGAAAATGGTTGAATAATGTATATATGCCTTAATATTTTTTGATAGACTCTTATCTTTCATTTGATACTAGATTTGACAGGCTCCTATGAGCTTCCCATGTTGGTGCTCACGGCCTTTGTGTAGACTCTTCTGGCTGGGGGGTGATAGGGTCATAGTGGCTCTGTGTGTGAGCCTTAGGTCTCCACCACGCCCAAGCCCCCTTTCCTCCACTGTTCCCAGGCCCCCTACCCAGTCTGTAGTAGCCAGCCTGTGCCCCCCACTGTCCCCAGGGCCCCTAGCCAGCCAACCTATACCCTCCATTGTCCCCTAGCCAGCCAACCTATACCCTCCAATGTCCCCAGGGCCCCTAGCCAGCCAGCCTATACCCTCCACTGTCCCCAGGCTCCCTAGCCCCTAGCCAGCCAACCTATACCCTCCACTGTCCCCAGGCCCCCTAGCCAGCCAGCATATACCCTCCACTGTCCACAGGGCCCCTAGCCCCTAGCCAGCCAACCTGTACCCTCCACTGTCCCAAGGCCCCCTAGCCAGCCAGCCTATACCCTCCACTGTACCCAGGGCCCCTAGCCAGCCAACCTTGAGCCCTCCACTGTCCCCAGGCCCCCTAGCCCCTAGCCAGCCAACCTATACCCTCAACTGTCCCCAGGGCCCCTAGCCAGCCAGCCTATACCCTCCACTGTCCCCAGGCTCCCTAGTCCCTAGCTAGCTGGCCTATACCCCCCACTGTCCCCAGGCCCCCTAGCCAGCCAGCATATACCCTCCACTGTCTCCAGGCTCCCTAGTCCCTAGCCAGCCAACCTATACCCTCCACTGTCCCCAGGCCCCCTAGCCCCTAGCCAGCCAACCTATACCCTCCACTGTCCCCAGGGCCCCTAGCCAGCCAGCCTATACCCTCCACTGTCCCCAGGCTCCCTAGTCCCTAACCAGCTGGCCTATACCCCCCACTGTCCCCAGGCCCCCTAGCCAGCCAGCATATACCCTCCACTGTCCTCAGGCCCTCTAGCCAGCCGACCTATAACCTCCACTGGGCCCCAAGCCAGCCAGCCAGCCTATACCCTCCACTGTCCCCAGGCTCCATAGTCCCTAGCTAGCTGGCCTATACCCCCCACTGTCCCCAGGCCCCCTAGCCAGCCAGCATATACCCTCCACTGTCTCCAGGCTCCCTAGTCCCTAGCCAGCCAACCTATACCCTCCACTGTCCCCAGGCCCCCTAGCCCCTAGCCAGCCAACCTATACCCTCCACTGTCCCCAGGGCCCCTAGCCAACCAGCCTATACCCTCCACTGTCCCCAGGCTCCCTAGTCCCTAGCCAGCCAACCTATACCCCCCACTGTCCTCAGGCCCCCTAGCTAGCCGGCCTATACCCTCCACTGTCCTCAGGCCCCCTAGCTAGCCGGCCTATAACCTCCACTGTCCTCAGGCCCTCTAGCCAGCCAACCTATACCCTCCACTGTCCCCAGGCCCCCTAGCTAGCCGGCCTATACCCTAGACTGTCCTCAGGCCCCCTAGCTAGCCGGCCTATACCCTAGACTGTCCCCAGGCCCCCTAGCTAGCCAGCATATACCCTCCACTGTCCCCAGGCCCCCTAGCTAGCCAGCATATACCCTCCACTGTCCTCAGGCCCCCTAGCTAGCCGGCCTATACCCTCCACTGTCCCCAGGCCCCCTAGCTAGCCAGCATATACCCTCCACTGTCCCCAGGCCCCCCAGCTAGCCGGCCTATACTCTAGCCTGTCCCCAGGCCCCCTAGCTAGCCGGCCTATACCCTCCACTGTCCCCAGGCCCCCTAGCTAGCCAGCATATACCCTCCACTGTCCTCAGGCCCCCTAGCCAGCCAGCCTATACCCTCCACTGCGCAATGAGACACACAATGAGGAAAACAGATCAGCTCTCCCAAATCAAAGCTAACCGAGCTATATAAACAGAAAGCACTCAGAGGGAGAAGAGGGAAAATGATCTGAGAGGAGGGGGATGAAGGAGGGCAGTTCTACACAAATTGTCTTCATCTGTCTCCATAGCTTTTCCTCTCTAATTCAGTATCTGGGCAGAATATCTATCCACAGATGCACAGTTAGTAGTGGAAGAAACAGCAGAGTTCCTTGCCATCCTCTCTGGGACTGAAGGATTGGATCACTTAACCCATCTTTAGTGCAGGGCACAACAGAGACTAACACCTATTGTTGAAAGAATAGGAAGTAAAGGGTTTTTTGCAGGGTTATGGTTGGGCAATGTCCCATTGTCTCCACCACGTCTGTGTTTTTTTTAAAGCAATACAGTACTGCTTCTTTGGATGCACGACACTGAAGCTGTTTGACTATTAGATTGGGTTGTGTGCACCCACACAACATATGTGTGTGTGTGTGTGTGTGTGTGTGTGTGTGTGTGTGTGTGTGTGTGTGTGTGTGTGTGTGTGTGTGTGTGTGTGAGAGAGAGAGAGAGAGATATCTATCAGGCCCCGTCTGGCTCTGATTTAGAGGATAGTAATGCGATTAGCATTGTTTAGTTTTCACAGCTCCAGTCAGCAAGAGTCTCAGGGAAGGCCCTGTGTGTGTTCATGTTTACAGTATTATTGTTCTGTTATTTATACCTAAGAGGTCCACATCTTACACAGTTATTCCCCTTCTCCTTTTTCCACACTCATTAGCTCTGTTTGTAGATCATTGGCGTGGGTTGTAGATGGACATTTATTTGCAAGGCTTTCATACAAAGCTAAAGAACACCCACAAACTACAGGGAACCATAGTGTGTAGTGTAGTGGTAAGTGTGGAGAGGAAAACGCATTAGAAATACAGACATAATGTATCTCTTTATTCTCTGCTCCAACTCTCAATGTGACTAATGACAGCCATGAGCAACATTAGACACTCTTTGTCTCTGAGGCAATATAGTGGTGAATTATACAGCACTTTTTAGTGTTTTAAGGCTGGGCTGTAACAAAAGCCTGCACCACTCAATTAGTGGCAGCAGGGGTTGGGGGATCTCTCCCAACCCTGACAAACCTGTGCTATAGGATAGTTACCTCGTATTACCCTGCTAGCCCAACCCATCCCACCTCTCCCTCATACAATGAGGGCCACTTTTACAGCGTTCAATTTAGGTTGATCAAACAACCATTGACCTGTTTTATTGCAGGTATTACTGAGTGGGTTGACGTGTTGCCCAGCCTTCTATACGCTGTCTTGTCTTGTCTGTCTGCTGTGTTGACGTCTTCTGCTCGGTGTGTGTCTGTGTGTGGTTAATGGGGCTAGCTCATTGGGTGTCTCTTCCATAGTTGATAAGGTTCTAATAGATAAGGCTCTATCTGCTTTGCAGCCTCAAAGGCACTGGTCTGCTGGGACAGAGAGACCTTCACACACACACACACACCTGGACAGATATCCATGGGCACGTAAACACAAACACAGACAGCAAACCCACATGTTCACACACTCAGACAGACGGACAGATAGGGAGTCATGTGCCAACTGGCACGTTGTTAGCAACCCCCGAACTGCAAACACTTTGTTCTCCCTGCAAAGCCATATTTTCTGTAGTAGCATACTGCCCACGCACGCACGCATACGCACGCACGCATACATACACACACACGCTGGCACGCAAGCGCACACGCACATATTCTCTGATCCTCTCTATTTCATGGAGGTTTTATTCTGGGCAGTGTTACCAGGGGTTAAGTACTGTGGTGATGATGTCATGGAACAATATAATGATGTTGGGGGTTAATTAAGTTTACCTCTCCCTCTAACTGTGTGTGTTTTTGAGCGGGGGGAGCTGATATTATTTGTGTCTCACTAATCATCTCTCTCTCTCGCTCTCTCTCTCTCTCTCTCTCTCTCGCTGTCTCTCTTTCTCTCTCGCTGTCTCTCTTTCTCTCTCGCTGTCTCTCGCTCTCTCTCTCAGGCATCATCAAGGTGGGTCGTTGGAACCCTCTGCCCATCCACTTCCTATCAGATGCCCCTGAAGCCACGGTGGCTGATATGTTGCTGGACGTCTATCACATGGTCACCCTCCGCATTCAGCTACAGAGGTGTGTGTGTGTGTGTGTGTGTGTGTGTGTGTGTGTGTGTGTGTGTGTGTGTGTGTGTGTGTGTGTGTGTGTGTGTGTGTGTGCGTGCGTGCGTGTGCGTGCGTGTGTGCGCGTGCGTGCGTGCGCGCGCGTGCGTGCGTGTGTGTGTGTGTGTGTGTGCGTGCGTGTGCGTGTGCATGTGTTACTTGCAGTTGAGGGGTGAGGAGGAAAATGTGGTGGGCAAATATAGCTTTAGCTACACAGCCTATAAACTTACAGTGACAGAATTTATTGAAAGGCTTTGTATTTCCACTGTTTAGATAGATTTTGGAGATACTACAACATTCCAACTGTTGGAATAGAGTATTTCAATGTTATTAAATCAGACAGAGTTCCTTTGGGTGACTGATGTCATCTTGGCATTTTCTACATTTTCACTATAGGCCTCTGTAGTTCAACAGTTTACTGTTGTGGAGCATTAGGTTTAAAATCTAAATTGGGAACGATCCAAGGAGACAGCCAGCCCAGATCCCAGCACCAGAGATTGATTTATTATCTGCCTTTTTCTCCAGGAGGGCTTTCATGTCAGTAACTTGCGCTTTTCCAAAGAATCAGTGAACATGGCCCTGATAGCCAGATAAACAGAGATGGATAGACTCCAGATAATTGGATTGTGGTCCTTATTGTGTTGTCGCATACCATCCAGCTTTGTTTACATCTGTCTCCATGATGATGGTATTGCCTGATATGTATAGTATTGCCACAGATAGAACAATGAGCCAGATGATTCACCGGATGTATAAATCTGAAGCATCCGTATGGCATTTCCACTCTCCACCAAATATGGTGATGAGAGGAAGCCCAGTGGCCGGCAGTGGGAGAAGATGGATTTTGGCCGACATTCTGCAAAAATTCTCATCAAAGAAACATTTGATCTCAATATAGTCTTCTGTTCCCCAAACCTTGCCAAAGTTTTTTTTAAATGGCGTTGTTTAGAAGGAGTGCAAGGGCAAATTTAGTTATTGCACACTCTCACTTCACAGAGAATATGTTCTCTAACATGCTAGAACGTGCCAATAGGATCTCGCTAGCTTGTGCTTGGATCTGCCCACCTCCTTGCTTGTTTTGCCCACTATGATTAATTTGCTCCCATTGGAAACAACAGGCTGTGGTCTATCTTGGGTTAGTTAAAAAATCTTTGGTATTGCCCTTAGCGACTGATGTGAGTTGTGGAAAATAAATAGGTGGTTTGTGGGATAGTACAATATCTGGATAGGACAGTGCAGACCAATTCCCTAGTTATTGACTAAATAGTTATGACTTCAAGAATTCAGTCACTATAATGCAGTGATGAACTTACACAAGGCTGGTGCAACCTAACCTTGTTAAACCAGACTGAAAACAGCATTCAGTATAGATTAGCCAGGCTACATGCAACCAGCCCCAGGACAGGAAATAGGAAGTGACTGACTTTTTCTATGGTTCTGTAGCTTTGCCAAGCTGGAGGACCTTCCGTCAGAGCAGTGGAACCACGCTACGGTGAGGAACGCCCTCAAGGAGCTTCTCAAGGAGATGAACCAAAGCACACTGGCCAAGGAGTGCCCCCTCTCACAGGTGATACTGCACCCCTACCAAACCTCCACAACACTCCAATACTACCCTGATCTGCTCAATTTTCTCACAATCAGGGCTCTGAAATGTGACCATTTTGGTCGCATATGCTCCTAAATATACACTGAGTGCACAAAACATTAGGAACACCTTCCTAATATTGAGTTGCATCCCCTTTTGCCCTCAGAACAGCCTCAATTCATTTTACATTACATTTTAGTCATTTAGCAGACGCTCTTATCCAGAGCGACTTACAGTAGTAAATACATACATTTCATTAAAAAAAAAATTTTACCAACTGAGCCACAGGGAAGACAGATGTATGCATTCGTCGGGCCATGGACTCTACAAGGTGTCGAAAACATTCCACAGGGATGCTGGCACATGTTGACTCCAATGCTTCCCACAGTTGTGTCAAGTTGGCTGGATGTCCTTTGGGTGGTAGACCATTTTTGATACACACACAGGAAACTGTTGAGGGTAAAAAAATCCAGCAGCGTTGCAGTTCTTGACATACTCAAACCAATACGCCTAGTACCTACTACCATACCCGTTGAAAGGCACTTAAATCTTTTGTCTGGCCCATTCACCCTCTGAATGGCACACATACACAATCCATGTCTCATTTGTCTCAAGGCTTAAAAATAGTTCTGTAACCTGTCTCCTCCCCTTCATCTACACTGATTGAAGTGGATTTAACAGGTGACATCTAAGGGATCATAGCTTTCACCTGGATTCACCTGGTCAGTCTATGTCATGGAAAGAGCAGGTGTTCCTAATGTTTTGTACACTCAGTGTATTGCTGTGCGTAGAACAAAATCTGCCATATAGTAATTGTCGTAATGATTAGGCTTCGTGGTACCATTCTTTCTCAGAGCCCTAGAGAAAAAGTGAGCGCAGATTTGTGACAGTGATGGTCGCACCATAACTAAGAGAACCTACTGTTCAAAAGTTGTGACCCATTACCTGCACTACGTTTTTTTCCTTCTACTGCGCATTGGCGCTGCAGCTTTATGCATCACCATTGGCGGGTCGCATTTTATATTCATAAACCATGACGCAGGCCATTAACACTTTTTTAAGTCATGTTACCTCATTAGCTAGCTAGTTAACAACCTGGTAACTTTACCAGTATATCCGAACATTAGGGGGCACATAAAGAATGGAAAAGGCATAGCTCCTTCAGAAGATCAATCATCATAGCAATGAATGAATGACAGATTCACAGCCATCTCCCAGAACCTCGCTGACACTCTTAAAGAGACAGTGTACAATTTTCAATGTAATTGATCTCAATAGGAGACAATGCTTTTTACACAATGTAGAAACCTAAAATTCCCCAAATGACTTTGTGTATGTGTGTTATTTATGTATCTGGCATGATGTGTTTAAAGGGAGCTCAATGCGTGGGTGTTGATCCCTGCATCAATTGCATCCATGTGTGTGTGGCTGCTATGGCTATGGGCTAGATTTCAATGGGTGGCTTCCCCTGGTGATATATGTATATCTTTTTCAATGATTGTTTGTGTATGTGTGTGTTTGTGTTTGTGTGTGCAAGTGAGCGATCATTCAAATTGATCACCAATTAAACATCTCTCTCCTCTCTCTCCCCTACTCTCTCCTTCTCTCTCTCCCCTACTCTCTCCTTCTCTCTCTCCCCTTCTCTCTCCTTCTCTCTCTCCCCTTCTCTCTCCTTCTCTCTCTCCCCTACTCTCTCCTTCTCTCTCTCCCCTTCTCTCTCCTTCTCTCTCTCCCCTTCTCTCTCCTTCTCTCTCTCCCCTACTCTCTCCTTCTCTCTCTCCCCTACTCTCTCCTTCTCTCTCCTTCTCTCTCTCCCCTACTCTCTCCTTCTCCCTCTCTCTACAGAGTATGATTTCCTCAATAGTAAACAGCTCCTACTATGCCAATGTCTCCACTGCCAAATGCCAGGAATTTGGACGCTGGTACAAGAAGTACAAGAAAATCAAAGGTAAGAGTTGTGACCTCTGGGAACTTCCAACTAGCATGGACCAATTCTCTCCTACACACCATTTCCTCCAACCACCTTTTTATTTTATTTAACTAGGCAAGTCAGTTAAGAACAAATTCTTATTTACAATGACGGCCTACACCGGCCAAACTCAGATGACGCTGGGCCAATTGTGCACCACCCTATGGGACTCCCAATCACAGCCGGTTGTGATACGGTCTGGATTTGAACCAGGTTGTCTGTAGTGACACCTCTAGCACTGAGATGCAGTGTCTTAGACCACTGCAACACTTGGGAGCCCGAACCGTCTCACAACCCCTTTACTAACCGTCTCACAGTCCTTCTCTAACCTATACCTTAGCCAATGATTACCATGTACTGGATTGGCCAAGCCATTTGAGTGACATCCTATTAGCGGCCAATGGCCATTCCCAGTCCTGTCCTGGGCTGACCCCTGGCTGCCATCTGAAAGAGGGAGGAAGAGAAGATAATAAAGGAAATCTAAAGTAGGGGGCCCATGTCGCCTGTTAACTGGCATCTCCTTCACACAGGGAGCACTGCCTCTTCTTTATTAGAACCAGCTGATCTGTCCAGTGTAACCACAACCACAGGGGGTTCTACAGTACAACACAGGCCTGCCTCACACACAGTCACACACAGACCACTGACCCCTCCTCAGCCTGTCTGTCTGTTTGTCTCTCCATCCGCCCATCCAGCACACAACGCCTGCATGGGACAATTTCTCCCCTACTCTCCAGCCCCCTTGTCCCCCATCCCGCACACACATACATGCATACACACACACACATACACACACGCACACACACTCCCCCATAGCTCTATAATTACCCTGCCGGACAGATCAAAGCAAAGCCTAAACCACAAACACAGAGTCACAGAGAGACCAGAGGAGGATATAGTGATGTGGAGGGAGGCAGTGGTTGTCTGACAGAGGGAGTTGATGCAGTGTTGGGTTACACAGCCACTCCACTATTAGTTCTGGTCTCTGCCTGGCAGGGAAAAACACACGCTGTACGTTCACTAGCCTCCAGATGTGGACACAGTGAGTAATGGGTGTCCTGTCAGTCATAGTCGAGGAGTGCTCATAGGTGTAGAGGAGAGGAATGTGTGTACAGTAGGTGTGTGTGTTGTTAAGTGTTGCCTCTCTCACCCTATTTCTCTCGTTTCCTAGGAGATTATCTGGAGAAGATGTGGCCAGGAAGAGATAATTCAGAAATCAAAGGTGAGGAATCCACTGTTTGTACTGTTTCCATGAATGAAGTTAGAATGTGGCCCACTATGTTAGACCAGCATCACACTCATCCCCCCCTTCCTTCCTTCCTTCCTTCCTTCCTTCCTTCCTTCCTTCCTTCCTTCCTTCCTTCCTTCCTTCCTTCCTTCCTTCCTTCCTTCCTTCCTTCCTTCCTTCCTTCCCCAGTGGAGAGAGACAGCCTGGCAGACTTCTGTGTCATGGGCCAACGTCCCCCTCCCCACCTGGCCAGCCTGGCCCAGCTCAGCCACCTTGGAGGGGGTGGAGGTACCCTCCTCAAGGGTGGATCTGGAGACCCCCACAACCCCTCCCAACCCCCCCAACAACAACCCCAACAACAACACCCCCCCTCACCCCACGGCCAGCTCCACCACAGCCCCCCTCTGCGTGGCCAGGTCCCCCCTCCCGGCCCTCCAGCCTCCCTTCAGCCTCTCCTCGGCCCAGGCGGGCTTCTCTCCCCCCAGCTTAGCCCTCAGCTTGTCCGACAGCAGCTAGCCATGGCTCACCTCATTAACCAGCAGCTCGCTGTTAACCGCCTGCTAGCCCACCAGCACCCACAGGCCCTCAATCAGCAGTTCCTCAACCACCCTCCCATCCCTCGGCCCTCCAAGGCAGGGGGCCCTGGGGACCCCGGGAACAACCCGTCTGCTGCGGAAGTCTCCACTGATATCTACCAGCACGTCAGGGACGAACTGAAGAGAGCCAGCGTCTCACAGGCTGTGTTCGCTCGCGTGGCCTTCAACAGAACACAGGTAACCAGACTAACAGAACACAGTTAACAGAATACAGTGAACGATAGAATGCTGGTGATATACTGTAACAGAACACATGTAACCATAGAACACAGGTGACATAGGTAACAGAACACAGGTAACCATATAACACAGGTGAGATAGGTAACAGAACACAGGTAACCAAAGAACACAGGTGACATAGGTAACAGAACACAGGTAACCAAAGAACACAGGTGACATAGGTAACAGAACACAGGTAACCATAGAACACAGGTGACATATGTAACAGAACACAGGTAACCATAGAACACAGGTGACATAGGCAACAGAACACAGGTAACCATAAAACACAGGTGACATAGGTAACAGAACACGGTAACCATAGAACACAGGTGACATAGGTAACCGAACACAGGTAACCATAAAACACAGGTGACATAGGTAACAGAACACAGGTAACCATAGAACACAGGTGACATAGGTAACCGAACACAGGTAACCATAAAACACAGGTGACATAGGTAACAGAACACAGGTAACTATAGAACACAGGTGACATAGGTAACAGAACACAGGTAACCATACATAGATGGCCTTCAACAGAATACAGGGCAGGAAATCCACCAAGTATGTAGCCACACATAGGGCAGGGCAGGACAGAGGTAAAGGACTGAAGACAGGGTGAGAGGATAGAATGATATAATGTCAATCCTGATGTCCCATTCAAGCTTTACAAAACGATTTGGAATATTGGGATGACTTTGAGATAAGTTAGCAGTAATACTTCTATGGTTTGGTTTCTCCTCGGGGGTTTCAGCCAGTTTCAATTTCATCTCTGGGTGTTATGAGTGAGGTAAGCTGATGCCACAGCTTGCTGTTTCCCCGCTCCAGTTCAGTCTCTTTCTCCGCCCTTCCAGCAGTACACACACCTGCTGCATTCACACACAGTTACGCCCCATTAGAGCCAATATGGAGCCCACATGAAGGGTTTAGGGCAGGTGAAGTGTGCATGTGTGTGTTGTGCGTGCATGCATGCACATGGTTGTACGAGCGAGTGCGTACAGTGTGTGTGTGTGGAACCACTCATTCTAAATGTATACGTTTGCGGCGTGCGTGCATGTGTGTGTGTGTGTGTGCACCAGGGCCTGCTGTCGGAGATCCTGCGGAAGGAGGAGGACCCTCGCTCTGCCTCTCAGTCCCTGCTGGTCAACCTCAAAGCCATGCAGAACTTCCTCAACCTCCCTGAGGGGGAGAGAGACCGTATTTACCAGGAGGAGCGTGAGCGCAGCATGAACCCCCCTGTCGGCCTGCCCCCTACCCCTAGCTCCAGCCCCGGGGGCCCCCGCCTCTCTCAGGTACCCCGCCCACCACCCACCGCCCTCCAAAACTACCATAGACATTCTCCACCAAGCTCCTCTACAGCAGGGCCTGTGTGTGTCTGGTTGACTGTGGTGTGTCTTGTCTGTCTTTGTGCCTTGTTGATGGTTTATGTTGTCTGTATGTTTTAGTTTCTGTCTGGCGGTTGGTTTGGTTGGTGTCTGTGATGTTAGTATTGGTCTTCCATGCAGTGGTCTAAGGCTCTGCATCTCAGTGCTAGCTGTGCCACTAGAGATTCTGGGTTCGAGTCCAGGCTCTGTCGCAGCCGGCCGCGACCGGGAGGCCCATGGGGTGGTGCACATTTGGCCCTGCGTCGTCCGGGTTAGGGGAGGGTTTGGCCGGCAGGGATGTCCTTGTCCCATCGAGCACTAGCGACTCCTGTGGCGAGCCGGGTGCAGTGCATGCTGACACGGTCGCCAGGTGTACGGTGTTTCCTCCGACACATTGGTGCGGCTGGCTTCCGGGTTAAATGTGCATTGTGTCAAGAAGCAGTGCGGCTTGGTTGGGTTGTGTTTCGGAGGACGCACGGCTCTCGACCTTCACCTTTCCCGAGTCCGTACGGGAGTTGCAGCGATGAGACAAGACTGTAACTACCAATTGGATACCACGAAATTGGGGAGAAAAAGGTGCTACATGTATTTTTTTTATAACGTTATTAAAAAAAAGATTAGTCTTCCACACTAGGGGATCTACCAAGTCAGGGTTAAAAAAATAGACTGGGAAAGGGGATAGTACTAAAGACACGATCTAACCATATGTAACTATATGTTGAGAAAAGGCACATAAACACATCTCATTGATTGTGTCTCTATGTTTTGTGCGTGTGATGTTAGATGACGAGATGGTAACAATTTAAATGTTTGACAGGACGTATTTAGACCGACCATCACTAACCATGTCCCATGCCACCTCATGCAGAAGGTGTGGGAGAGAGGTATGGACGAACAGCTAACTCCTGATGCCTGGGCTTCTATCTGGAAGAATAAGACTAAAATCTCCAACTCGGTGAGCAGTTCACCCATCTACAATACTTTTATGTCTCTGTTCACCCATCTACAATACTTTTATGTCTCTGTTCACCCATCTACAATACTTTTATGTCTCAGTTCACCCATCTACAATACAGTACTACTTGAGCCTCTGTGAGCCGTGTATCCATCCACAATCCCTTTTTGGCTTGTTCACAGAATGTACCTCACACACAGAATTCCGTTCGATCAGACATGGCTCAAATTTTAGTGTACAGTATGTCAAATACTTGCTATGATTGATTTAGTTTGCATGGTAATGTGGAACAAATGAAATAGTTCCAAAGTCCAAGAAAATGTCTGTCTTTTGGTTTTCTGCAATACATGACTACTGCTAATTTGAAGTTCCTGTTGTAGATAAATACAGTATATTTTAGAAATGGAGGACTGACTAAAAAAGAGAGTTCTGTACCTCTCTTCACTTGTTTACAATAGACACAGCCTGTTGTCTTAGGAACATGCTATAAAGAAAGGGACAATTCATTTGGATGTGCTTCCCAACCCCACACGGCCTTTTAGGAACATCACAGATAACAATCTCTCTCTGATGCAAAGGGCAAACACTCATTCTGGGACGAATTTGTGTACTATCATTATTATGTCTGTATAAATTTATCTTGCCATCGTTTGCGCTTGGGAATGCCAGATTACTAGTCTGGTCCTGCAAAGATAACCTCAAAGTCTTATAAGAAAACATACTGAGATTCAATACAGAGTCATTCAAACAGAAACTACAAAGGAGAGGAGAGAGAATGGCTTAATGACTTTTAATCTGTAAACATTCTCCATGTCGGAACATGTACGTCTATGAGTATAATGTCTGTTTAAAAGAAGAAAAAACTTTGACTGATCGTCAACTGATTGCCTGTCATTCTTACTTGAAACCTAAACTTTGGTCTTTGGCGCAGGGACAACATGTGGACTAGAGTTGACAGTGTTACCCATTCAGGCAAACTCTGGTACAACTTCCTGGTTTAATAACTGGTTCTTTCTCTATGGACCGCCTCTCCCTGGTCCCTCCTACCCATCCTCCCCCAGCCCAAGCCGCCATGCCTCAACCCAGACCTGCCACTGAAGCTGGAGTCTCTGGTCAACATCACGTCAGGTATCTATGATGAGATCCAGCAGGAGATGAAGAGAGCCAAGGTGTCTCAGGCACTGTTTGCCAAGGTGGCTGCCAACAAGAGCCAGGTGAGAGGCCTGTTTCACCCATGACCCATGACATTGTCCATATCCTGCTACAGCTTTCCTAACCTATTGTGCCCAACTCCCAATCCTAACCTATTGTCCCCAACTCCCAATCCTAACCTATTGTGCCCAACTCCCAATCCTAACCTATTGTACCCAACTCCCAATCCTAACCTATTGTACCCAACTCCCAATCCTAACCTATTGTACCCAACTCCCAATCCTAACCTATTGTACCGAACTCCCAATCCTAACTTATTGTACCCAACTCCCAATCCTAACCTATTGTACCCAACTCCCAATCCTAACCTATTGTACCCAACTCCCAATCCTAACCTATTGTACCCAACTCCCAATCCTAACCTATTGTACCCAACTCCCAATCCTAACCTTAATCATTAAGGGAATGAAAACATATGTGGCCCCTGTCAGTGGTTAGGAGCAGTTTCTCCTGTCCCTGTGATGTGGGTGGCGGCTGGGGCCAGATGGAGCGGGGTTGATAACCCTCTTCTCCAGGCTGTTGTATCAGACAGTCAGTGTGTCTCCACAGCAGTAGATAAACAATACCAGACAGATAAGCCAAATACCAACCTGGGGAAGAACTGATTCAGATATGTGATACCCCCCCCCCCCCCCCACACAGACTCCTTCAACAAACACACAAACTGTTTAGAGCACATGAAGACATGGTGCTGTGGGAATGGATATCTACAGTGAGGACACTGTTTGCGTGCGTGTCTACGTGTGAGTGTTTGTGAGAGAATATTACCTGTGTGTGTGTGTGTGTGTGTGTGTTGTGATCAAGCTGTGTCTCCCAGGTTCAGGGGTCCGGGGGTGGCTGGGCAGAGTTGGGCTGGGGGTCATGGCTCACTGCACCCATCTGCTGCAGCTGGCCCAGAGAGGAGAGGAGAGAGCGATGCTGAGGGAGAGGGGGATGGGGGATGAGAGGGAGGATGAGGACTGATCAGGTTATTAACACTGCATGCTGGTGGAGGCTGGATGCACACAACAGCTGGTGTCAAAGACTGGCCTAGTCTAGCATAGATAATCAAATCTTCTCCCCCTTTCTCTCTCTCTCCCCTCCCTTCCTCCCTCCCTTCTCCTGTCTCTGCTCCCATCTACCTCTCTTAGGGCTGGCTATGTGAGTTGCTGCGGTGGAAGGAGAACCCTAGCCCAGAGAACCGTACTCTGTGGGAGAACCTGTGTACCATCCGGAGGTTCCTGACTCTGCTCCAGACAGACAGAGACCTGGTGTATGAAGAGGAGTCCAGACACCACCACAGTGAGAGGCTGCATACTGTACTACACCTGCCCCAAGAACCACAGGTGAGAGAGACCATCTGATCTAGCATCAGATTTCCCTAACCTGAGTCCTAACCTTAGTGCTATGGTCCGCGCGCATGGACATGGGCTCCGTATGCTCGAGGGTAACATGGCTCCTTAGGTGTCTGATGTTTTTGGTATCCATCATTATTTGATGTTGTCTGATATGTCTGAATTGTAATATCATTGCTGCTAAAATGAAATATTATACAAATAAAAAAAACTTACTGCTATGCTGGATCAAAACTCTGCACTCACATAGGGATGGTCATTTCAGACTTGAATGGATAATGGCAAGAATATCACTTTCCTTTAGTTTGATATCAACCTTCTCACACATTGAATGAGTCTTCGGGACTGGCCCCTTACAACCTTTTCTCTCACACACACACACACACACACACACACACACACACACACACACACACACACACACACACACACACACACACACACACACACACACAAATGTAAGCATATAGCATCCTACACAGTAGTCAAGCTCTGCTGATTAAATTGACTTACTCCAGCCAGGATCATTATTGTACCAAATACACTGAGGATACACATGCAATTATTGATTAAAACTGAAGTCATGCGTGCACACACTACGGTTGAATATTTCCCCGTATTTTACAAATGTTCCATCCCCAGAATACATCACTTTTCTCCCGGGTAACCCGATATTTCCCGTCAAGACCTGAAGTGTCATTCAAAAGCCTTACAAAGCATAGAAATAGACCTACAGTAACAGTCAAAAGTTTGGACACACCTACTCATTCAAGGTTTTTCTCTATTTTTACTATTTTCTACATTGTAGAATAATAGTGAAGGCATCAAAACTATGAAATAATACATACGGAATCATATAGCAACCAAATCAAAATATATTTTATATTTGAGATTCTTCAAAGTAGCCACCCTTTGCCTTGATGACAGCTTTGCACGCTCTTGGCATTCTCTCAACCAGCTTCATGAGGTAGTCACCTGGAATACATTTCATTTAACAGGTGTGCCTTTCTTTCCTTCTTAATGCATTTGAGCCAATCAGTTGTATTGTGACAAGGTAGGTGTGGTATACAGAAGATTGCCCTATTTGGTAAGACCAAGTCCATATTATGGCAAGAACAGCTCAAACAAGCAAAGAGAAATGACAGTCCATCATTATTTTAAGACATGTCAGTTAAGGCGGAACATTTCAAGAACTTTTAAAGTTTCTTCAAGGGCAGTTGCAAAAACCACCAAGAGATATGATGAAACCAGCTCTCATGAGGACCGCCACAGGAAAGGAAGACCCAGAGTTACCTCTGCTGCAGAGGACAAGTTCATTAGAGTTACCAGCCTCAGAAATTGCAGCCCAAATAAATGCTTCACAGAGTTCAAGTAACAGACACATCTCAACATCAACTGTTCAGAGGAGACTGCGTGAAACAGGCCTTCATGGTCAAATTGCTGCAAAGAAACCACTACTAAAGGACACCAATAAGAAGAAGAGACTTGCTTGGGCCAAGAAACACGAGCAATGGACATTAGACCAGTGGAAATCTGTCCTTTGGTCTGATGAGTCCATATTTGCAATTTTTGGTTCCAACCGCCATGTCTTTATGAGACACAGAGTAGGTGAACGGATGATCTCCGCATGTGTGGTTCCTACCGTGAAGCATGGAGGAGGAGGTGTGATGGTGTGGGGGTGTTTTGCTGGTGACACTGTCTGTGATTTAATTAGTATTCAAGGCACACTTAACCAGCATGTCTACCACAGCATTCTGCAGCGATACGCCATCCCATCCAGTTTGCGCTCAATGGAACTATCATTCAACAGGACAATGACCCACACATCCAGGCTGTGTAAGGGCTATTTGACCAAGAAGGAGAGTGATGGAGTGCTGCATCAGATGACCTGGCCTCCACAATCACCCGACCTCAACCCAATTGAGATGGTTCGGGGTGAGTTGGACTGCAGAGTGAAGGAAAAACAGCCAACAAGTGCTCAGCATATGTGGGAAGTCCTTCAAGACTGTTGGAAAAGCATTCCAGGTGAAGCTGGTTGAGAGAATGCCAAGAGTGTGCAAAGCTTTCATCAAGGCAAGGGTGGCTACTTTGAAGAATCTAAACTATATTTTGTTTTGTTTAAAACTTTTTTGGTTACTACATGATTCCATATGTGTTACTTCATAGTTTGGATGGCCACTATTATTCTACAATGTAGAAAATAGAAAAACTATTGAATGAGTAGGTATGTCCAAACTTTTAACTGGTACTGTATGATATAGGCTACACATTTCGCACAATAGAAAAACATAAAAGCCCATAGATGTAGCTAGCTATATGCTCTTTTGGTTAAATAAATGAAACTAGCTCCAGTAGGCTAATCTTTTCAGTGTGAACTGTATTACTGTATTGTATTATACTGTATTATATGGAGTGGAATTATGCACATCATTCAAACCATGATACATTATTATTAGTAGGCTGACGCGTATATACCTTTCATAATATTTCCCCTAATGTTATTAGCCTACGTCCTTGTTGCTTTATTCCAGTAAAATGAAATAAGTTTTGTTGACCTTATCTTCATCATTCTAATCACATCCTTGAATAAAATAGGACTAGAATTAGATGCAGTAGGCTTTCACTTTGCTTAATGAAGATTGAGTGGTTATGGGTCTGAATAAATAACTGCTATAGCCTACCGCCTTCACGCGTTCTTTCAAACTACCTGTTTTCTATTGGCTGCTCTATTTAACATTCCGCAAATAAGAGCTTATGACCCTCTTCTAATAGTCTATTGATATAAGAAATGCTAAAAAAAATCATGTCCAGCAACCCATTCTAGTCTAGCTTTTCCTGCCTGGGACTCCAAGAGCTAAGGAGTGTTCTTTAAGGAGAGAGGCCAGCGGAGCGCAGGTTCGTGCGTATTGTGCAAGAGACCGAGGCTATAAGTTAGAAGCTTATTATGCTTAACCCATCATTAATTAGTTAAATATAAGGCTAATACTGCATTGAATATTACCTAAAAGAGGTAGGCTAGGACATCTATATATAGGGCTATATATCAATCTAGAACAGGATTATCTACAGTATTTGGATGCAATTTGAATGGAATTGACAGAGAGAGAGAGAGAGAGAGACTGCGAGAGAGTGCACACACATGCACCTATTTAAAGCAACGATATTCGAGTGATAGGCTGTTTTAAAACTCTGCAGCTGCAATAATATTTACAATAAAAAAAAAGGTGACCCCCGAAGGCCAGATGGAGATGGGTAAATTAGACACGCAGTCAGTCTTTATATTACTGTAGCATAGACTATGCTGCAGCAAATGTAGGCCTACCTGTTACAAGAAAAACATTTACCATGATGAGATGAACTGTGCTCCATAATGAGATGGGCTGTCTGTCCCGACCCTGAACGTTGATGATTCATCATGTGGATGAATCAGGTGTTTTTGTCCGGGGCTACAATAACAATGTGTGCTGTTGGGGTACTCGAGAAACGGAGTTGGGAAACACTGAACTAAGTAGACCAGACGCATCTGCTGTTGCATTGGTGTCTATGGGAGACACACCACGTTAAGTAGAACTGACCATTTGTTTTCAAAGCTAAACTGCCGGAGTGAACTATCTTCATTCATCCACTATCTTTGTTAACGGCTCATCATAGAAAGGAAGTGGTTGTTACCACGATGCCCCTATTAACATATTCCTCAGCTAGCTCCTCAAACACACAGACCAGACTAGACCAGAGAGGAGACAAAAAATACTCCACTAGTTGTTCATATTAGAGAGGACAGGGAAGGAAGAAGGGACTGAGATAGGCCACACCGGGAGGAGAGGAAGTATAATGAAGTGATAGGTGGAAGAAGGAGAGTGAGGGACAATTTATGGGTAGGCCAAGGAGGGCTTTCACCCTGTCAGACTGTATTTGTTTCGGTGCGTGTATGTCCCTCTCCTGTTTTTGTTGTCCAAGTTGACACAGTTGACACAGTCAGGAGAGGAAAGCCCCTCCCTAAACCCAGATCAAACCCCATGCAGCACATCTACCCGCCACATACACACACAGACAGACACACACACACACACGCCACCATGCAAGTCACCACAGCCAGACCACACATGTGTTCCAGCTGCTACTCCACTCAGTCACTCTCACACATATACTGTACACTACACACACAACTGTATGTGCTGTTAAATCAAATAAAATCAAATGTTGGTCTCATACACATATTTAGCAGATGTTGTTGTGGGTGAAGTGAAATGCTTGTGTTCCTAGCTCCAACAGAATGTTAGATGTGCTTTACGCTATACTGTATGTGCTGTTAGAAGTGCTTTACACTATACTGTATGTGCTGTTAGAAGTACTTTATGCTATACTGTATGTGCTGTTGGAAGTGCTTTACGCTATACTGTATGTGCTGTTAGAAGTACTTTATGCTGCACTGTATGTGCTGTTGGAAGTGCTTTATGCTATACTGTATGTGCTGTTGGAAGTGCTTTACGCTATACTGTATGTGCTGCTGGAAGTGCTTTACGCTATACTGTATGTGCTGTTGGAAGTGCTTTACGCTATACTGTATGTGCTGCTGGAAGTGCTTTACGCTATACTCTATGTGCTGTTAGAAGTGCTTTATGCTATACTGTATGTGCTGTTGAAAGTGCTTTATGCTGTACTGTATGTGCTGTTGGAAATGCTTTATGTTATACTGTATGTGCTGTTGGAAGTGCTTTACGCTATACTGTATGTGCTGTTAGAAGTGCTTTATGCTATACTGTATGTGCTGTTAGAAGTGCTTTATGCTATACTGTATGTGCTGTTGGAAGTGCTTTATGCTATACTGTATGTGCGGTTGGAAGTGCTTTATGCTGTACTGTATGTGCTGTTGGAAATGATTTATGTTATACTGTATGTGCTGTTGGAAGTGCTTTATGTTATACTGTATGTGCTGTTAGAAGTACTTTATGCTATACTGTATGTGCTGTTGGAAGTGCTTTACGCTATACTGTATGTGCTGTTAGAAGTACTTTATGCTGCACTGTATGTGCTGTTGGAAGTGCTTTATGCTATACTGTATGTGCTGTTGGAAGTGCTTTACGCTATACTGTATGTGCTGCTGGAAGTGCTTTACGCTATACTGTATGTGCTGTTGGAAGTGCTTTACGCTATACTGTATGTGCTGCTGGAAGTGCTTTACGCTATACTCTATGTGCTGTTAGAAGTGCTTTATGCTATACTGTATGTGCTGTTGAAAGTGCTTTATGCTGTACTGTATGTGCTGTTGGAAATGCTTTATGTTATACTGTATGTGCTGTTGGAAGTGCTTTACGCTATACTGTATGTGCTGTTAGAAGTGCTTTATGCTATACTGTATGTGCTGTTAGAAGTGCTTTATGCTATACTGTATGTGCTGTTGGAAGTGCTTTATGCTATACTGTATGTGCGGTTGGAAGTGCTTTATGCTGTACTGTATGTGCTGTTGGAAATGATTTATGTTATACTGTATGTGCTGTTGGAAGTGCTTTATGTTATACTGTATGTGCTGTTAGAAGTGCTTTACGCTATACTTTATGTGCTGTTGGAAGTGCTTTATGTTATACTGTATGTGCTGTTGGAAGTGCTTTATGTTATACTGTATGTGCTGTTAGAAGTGCTTTACGCTATACTGTATGTGCTGTTGGAAGTGCTTTATGCTTTACTGTATGTGCTGTTGGAAGTGCTTTGTGCTATACTGTATGCGCTGTTAGAAGTGCTTTATGCTTTACTGTATGTGCTGTTGGGAGTGCTTTATGCTATACTGTATGTGCTGTTGGAAGTGCTTTATGCTTTACTGTATGTGCTGTTGGAAGTGCTTTTGTGCTTTTTGTGTGGTTTTATGTCAACAATCGGCCAACCCGCCAACCCGCCAACCACACACAACCACTGACCGAAAACAAAACGACTCATAATGAATTATGAATCAACGACTGCGCTTTTGGTATGTCTACAGTATCATGTGACAAGTACTGTATGTGAGGCTGTGGGATATCACCATGTGTGACTGCGTGTCCATTAGATCCACAGGTGGAATTGTGTGTGTATTGTGTGTGCGTGCGTGTGTGCATCTGTGTGTGTCCTGTGCTCCCCTACCTACTCAGCCCCTCTCACACCCGTGGGGACAGCATCACATTTCTCCATGAATGACCCTGCCCTGATGACGCTGGGCTGGCTATCTGGCTCTCCGCTCTAGCAGTACAGTATCTGCTGCTCTGTTTATGCCTCCATGTGTTGAGCAGTAAGTGCGTCCCTCTGCTAATTTGGCAGGCCCTGCCCTTATGAATAATTTCTCTATTGTTATTGCTAAATGTAATTCTGCTGCGTGCGTGTGGGTAGTGGGTACTGTGGCCTGGACCCCTGTGCTGACTGCATCGTGGATTGAGACCACAAGAGCGCTGGACTAGAAAGGGAGCTGGCAACAAGCCCCCTTCTTTCTACAGACAGACACAGACACAGACTGTTCTCTCTGCTGCCCCTCTCTTTATGTTTCATTCGTAGGCTACACGTGCAAACACTTTTATGAACCTATTGGTTCCTCTGATGGGCTAATTGTCAGTTTGAGCAGCTGAGTTCAGCTTTTAGCTCAGTAAACCACAGCCAGCTTAATGGTTTAATTACTGATAAGTGGAATGATTGCCACACACACACTTGAACATGCAAAAAGGTCATATGCCAGCCCACCCTCACACACACAGAGACAGAAACACTCAGAAACACACACACACACAGACACACACGCAGATATATAGTACGTTCACATTATCTCAGTTACGGTATAAGCACTGTAAACAACTCAGTATTCAAGCCACACACCTATGCAACAAAGTCAGGCTCAGTCACACACACACACACACACACACACACACACACACACACACACACACACACACACACACACACACACACACACACACACACACACACACACACACACACACACAGAGTGACTCATTCACTCCCCAGGCCTGGTGACACAGGAGAGAGAAGGAAGAAGAAAACACACTGATTAACAGGAAAGGTGAAGTCATGCAGAAAACCAACAGAAAACTGTATTTTCCGTCATTACATATTTATCTGTGTGTTAATGGTGTCTCCGGTGGCAACATACTGTCCCAGGCAGCCCCAACACACACACAGACTCATACAGCAAAACACACACACACACACTCCCCACAACTGGTCTGCCTATAGCCCCAGGAGAACCAGCCCTCATTAAGGCTTTAGCTGAATATTTCATGTAGTATAATTCTTTCATAGTTCTGCATCTCTGTAATTCGCCTTGATTTGCGTTTAAAAGGAAACTTTTTCTTTAATGCAATGAACTCATGATGTTCCCTGGTCGCAATTGAAAAAACAAAAAGAGAGAACAGTTTGGAAAAATATTGAATTATGCCATGAGAAGAACAACTTCCATCCTCAGTCTACAGTACTTTGTGGATGGAGGGGCGGTAAGGAGGGATGGAGAGATGGAGGAGTGGAGGCTGAGTTGGAGGGGTAGAGG
Source organism: Salmo trutta (assembly GCF_901001165.1). Classification (NCBI taxonomy): domain Eukaryota; kingdom Metazoa; phylum Chordata; class Actinopteri; order Salmoniformes; family Salmonidae; genus Salmo; species Salmo trutta. The sequence continues at coordinate 20,838,910 of NC_042980.1, forward strand.
GTACAGAAGGATGGAGAAATGGAAAGATTGGAGGGGTAGAGGCTCAATTTAGAGGGGTGAAATGGTTGAGGGGTGATGGGTAGACGGGACAGATGGGATGGGGTCAAACAGAGAGGAGGGTTTCATGGCTTTAGCAGGATTGGGGTTGATTTGGAGTTGGAGTCATGTTTGCTTGGCACTGGCTCGCTTCATTAGTGTCCCTCTGCATTAGAGAGAGAGAGAGAGCGCACTGGATTAAAGAACAACCAGTCAGCCCAGTGTGTTTCTGCGTTTGGCTCGGCTCTCTCACGCTGCCACGGAGCCCAGCCCAGCGACCAGGCCTCGTGTGTGTGTGTGTGTGTGTGTGTGTGTGTGTGTGTGTGTGTGTGTGTGTGTGTGTGTGTGTGTGTGTGTGTGTGTGTGGATCCATCCAAGAGTCGCCATCTGTGAAAGGAGTAGAGAAATGACTATCTGGGGTCTGAGTCTATATGAGCGTGTGTGTATTTGTGAGTGTCTGTTTGTTCCTGGTTGTGGTAAAGGGAAGTTAAGGGGGGGGGGTTAGTGTGCGTACGTGTGTGTGGTTGTGAGGAGTGTGTGGTCCACATTAGGTCAAAGGGGAGAGCTATTTTCATCCTGTCTTTTCCCTCTCTTTCCACCGCTGTCACCATTCCTTCTCATTCCCTCGCTTTGTGTGGCTGCTGTTTGTTTCACACAGACATAAAAAAAGATAATAAACGTCAGAAAGCGGAAAAAAACACCCAACCTACACTCTTCCTGTAAATCGCTACCCTCAAACAGCCCCCACAAGTGAAATCGGAGCAATTTGATGGTCTGGCCTGCCCTCAATATTATTTAAGTAATACCCTGTTATTATTGAAGAGGGAGAGAGAAAAGCGAATGACTATTATCTTTGTGGGTCCTTTAATTTTAATGCACCACAGATTTATAGCTTAGCATTCCAGAGCAGAGGCACAGTGGCTGGGCGGGGGCCTGGGGCCGTGGTGCCCCACCCTGGTCATAAAGCCAGTGGGACAGCGGGATAGCAACTCGCCACAGAGCTCTGTGATAGCTAGCTGACTCTCTGACACTCCTCCTGCACCAAACAAGACAACAGGACAACAACACTATAACCTCACTGACTCCCCTGACTTCCTAGGTCTGGCTTTGGTCACCTCTCACCTTTACTTATCTCGAGTCTGTCCCACCAACACTCAAACTCCTTGATCTCTCCTTTGCCCGACTCTTTGTCCTCTCGTTCTTACTTCTGCCCCTTTGTTTTCTTCTCTCTGTCCTCCTCACTCCTCCTTCCTTCTGCCCTTCTTATCTCCCCTCCCCTCCACTCCTCACTCGTCTTCTTTCCTCTCTTCCCCCGGTCTACCACCGATTCTTTAATGACCCGTCTTCCTCTAGTGCCCCCTTCTCCCCCAGTGTTGTTAATGATCAGTGTGTGTTTGCGTAACACCAACCAGACAGGAGACGAGACACACGTCCCTCTCCCCCTCAGCTGTTTATCCTCTGGCTCTGTCTGGTTAAACCGTCATGGTGGTAGAGCTGGCAGAGCAGGTGGTTGGAGTTTTACAACGAGCAAATCTTACATCCAGGTCACAGGTCAAAGGTCTACGACACAGATGCTATAGTAGTTAGTCTATCTGGGATGGTATTTGAGCTATGAAGCTATGTTTGGCTTTAACCCGGGTTCAGCTAATGCGTATCGCTGTTGAACTTAGCTCAGGCAATGGGCATTGCTGTTGTTGAACTTGTTAACCTTGTTGAACTTGTTGTTAAATGACCTCTGATCACTGTAGAATGCCTATACTGTAGAGTGGTCCGTAGCTTTGACGGGGGGTCACTGAGCCCCACTAATCAGCTGTACCTGCTTTCTCACCAGACACTGCACAGACAACCCCCACAACCCATGAAGGACCACTCCCCGATGCGCGAGGACCCCATACCCCAGGGTAACGATGAAGAGTCCCAGAATGTTGAAAGAGTCAGTTCAGGAGTCGGTGGTGGCGTGGTCATTAAGAAGCCTCGGTCGCGCACTAAGATCTCTCTAGAAGCCCTGGGCATCCTGCAGAGCTTCATCCAGGATGTGGGTCTTTACCCAGACCAAGAGTCCATCCACACTCTGTCAGCCCAACTGGACCTGCCCAAGCACACCATCATCAAGTTTTTCCAGAACCAGCGCTACCACGTCAAGCATCACGGCCGGCTGAAGGAGCTGGGGGAGGGGGCCGGTGGTGTGGACGTCAGCGAATACAGAGACGAGGAGCTCCTCTCCAGCTCAGAGGACCCTGAGTCCAGCGAAGACGGTCATGAGGAGATGTACCCCACTACAGAGAGGGAAAGAAGGGGAAGCAACCCAGCAGGGTCAGCCCCTGGCCTGGCACCAGCCCAGCCTTCAGGGACCAGCATGGGGGCCATGGAGGAGGGCAAGGACAAGGGGCATTCTCATGGTCTGAGTGGGGGCCGAGCCAGCTCCCTGCCCCCTGGTAGCTCCTCATCCAGCCCCAGAGAGCAGGCTGACTTCCAGAGATAGAGACCCAGAGATGAGAGGAGATGCAGAAAGAGAGAGAGAGCGAGACCCAGACAGACAGACAGACAGACAGACAGACAGACAGACAGACAGACAGACAGACAGACAGACAGACAGACAGACAGACAGACAGACAGACAGACAGACAGACAGACAGACAGACAGAAGGGAAGAGAAGAGAACGGGAACTAAAGTCTGGTAGAAGGGAAGAAGGGCATCGATGAGACAATGACACACTAATACATGCACACACACAAACACACACACACACACACACACAGAAATACACAGAAATACACAGAAATACACAGAAATACACAGAAATACAGACGTATGGGGTCCAAAGGAGGCTTCATCAAAGAGTGATTTAAGTGAAAATACAATATGTTACCTCAGCAACATGAAGCAGGGAAATGCCATGAAACAGCTGTCATGTGTTACAGTTAGAATAGCCTGTTCAGTAATGTTGAGCCACTAGACAGAGAGAAAAACAAACATACACACACATCTCACCCCTGGCCACAACAGGAACTTGCCACATCAACACCACTTTTGAATTGAGCCAATTCCAAAACTCAGCTTCACCCAAGAGGGTGGGCTCTCATCTGCTCTGTCCAATGACTGCTCTCTCTAATGTCTCAACCACACCCACATAGAGAACACTTGTCCTTATTTCGATGTTGGGTCTTGGGTCAGGCCCCTAACTGACACTCATAGACTGAATACTGGGGGCCTGCTCAGACCTCTACTATCCCATGGTCCCTTGGCTCCATATGCAGCCTCCAGATCTACAGCTCATCACTAGCTGGCTAAGGAGTTTTTAGGACGGCTGTGGCTTTCCATCACCTCCTCACCCTCTCCACCCCTCCATGACAGGACTCCTCTAGTCTTTGGTCTTTGACTATGGTGGCAGTTTGTGTGGGTGGGTGGCTGCATGGCAGGTGGGTTTTGGGTGGAGGTAAGAACAGTGGTATGGGAGAATTCACCAATGATAAACAAATATGGTTTGTCAAAGTCCACAATTGAGCTTTATGGTCTTTTTAAAGTTGGAATCGCCACTCCCAACCCACTCCTGTCGCCATCCCTCAATGGAGCAACCACACCCTACCTAACTCCCTACCCCCTACATCAAATATGGATTATTCTCATCTCTCCAGCACTTATCCCACACTAACAAAGTTTTTATGTCCACCACACTCTCTCCCTATCTCCCGCCAGGCATGCCTCAGCCCAGTCTCCCTCTCTTTACGCCTTTGTGGGTACTGTGGTTTACAAGGACACTAGTAGGTAAACCTATCGTGGTTTATGCGGACATAAGAGAGACAGAGGACAGCCTTGTGAGGACATGAAGACCCAGCGGTGTAAAAGGACACTCAGGGCTACAGTTACTCTGCCTGGGCTACAGTACCCCTGCCTACCCACCCTCGACCTATGTGGCGAGAAACAGGGAGGGACACAACAGAGCGGAGATTCAGCAACCAAACAATCAGTCACTTTATGTGCGGTAGCCCACCACTTCACTCTTCCTCTCCCTTTCCCCATCCCTCGTTCCTTCCCTCTTTCTCTTTCTGTATAATTGGTGCCTACAGTGTGCCGTTCCACCACACCTACCCGCACTTAACTCCTCCACCCTATTTATTGCTATCTTTATCCATGATTATTATTATCATTATTGTTATTATTGTTGTTATTACAGTTGTTATTGCTGTCATCGCTGTTTATTTTTGGTTCTATTTTCATGGCTTTAATATTGGCTTTCCGAGCACCGTGGTTGTTTTGGTAACGAGAGACGTTTTTGAGACATGAGAAACACACACTGCCAAAAAAGAAAATGTCCTGTTATGTAAACTTCGATTAATTTTTCCAAAGAAAGAAAGACTTTGGCAGAAACGGGAGTCAAATCCAAAAATGAAACGAAACAACGAATAAACTGTGCTTTTGCTGCAGATGGTGACAATCTAACTTCTTTGAGCTATTGGAAAACATGGCAGGCTTGTTTGTTAAACCCATATCTGAAAGTGGGTACTTGTGTCAAAGTATGCATCCCAAAAGGCACCCTATTCCCAATGTACATGAAGTACACTACTTTTGACCAGACTCTGGAAAAACATAGTGCACTATATGGAGAATAGGGTGCCTTGTGGGACACAGTCAAAGTTACAGAGGAACCATGATGTATCTGGCTGTCTAGGCAGCTGCTACTAAGATGACATGCCTTGTACTCTTAACAATCATCAATACATTGTGTTTTATCTCTATGATTCTGTCAATCTTTAATATTCAGAGTTAAATCATGTGTCTGCATATCCAATGTCATGTCATACAGTGAGAGCCACCCCATAGACACAGTCACATCCAGATAGTGGTTAACAACACCAATCCCTTACCAGTCATGTGGAGCACTTCATACTCAACTCAATCTCAAACACACACACACACACACACACACACACACACACACACACACACACACACACACACACACACACACACACACACTCACACACACACACACACACACACACACTACAGCACACACACACATACACGCCACACACACACACATACACACTCTCCCACCCCACCCCATCCCCTCCCCCCACACACAAACACACTCACAGAGCAACTGTGGCTAGCCCTGCATTTCTCCAAGCCAATCAATTAGAGGCCTCTCTAAACCCTCATGGCTGAGGTTTCTAATAAGAGGCATTGCAGTGACAGTAATTCACATGGAAACACTGCTGGCTGACTGGCTGGCTGGGTAGCTAGCTGGTTGGCTATTATGCTCTCAGACTCAGTGCAGCTCTCTCCCTGTCCCATGAGGGGCTGCTATGGCTCAGTGGCCCTGCACACTCAGCCCTGAGTGACTGACTGCTCCCTAGACACCAGTCACACAGACCAGCCTCGGACCAGGGCCATGTTCATTAGGAATGAGAAATATGGAATATAAGCATTCATATTTTGTTTAGTGTCACTGAATACCCCATCCTATCAGTGGAGGCCCCTCAGAGGAGGAAGGGGAGAACCATCCTCAGTGAATTGATAAAAAATAACAATAGTGAAACATTTAAAAAGTTATCCTTTATAGATAAAATTATACTAAATATATTAATGTCACTAAATAATTGATTAAAACACACTGTTTTGGAATGAAGGTCTACAGTAGCCTCACAGCACTCTGTAGGGTAGCACCGTGGTGTAGCCAGAGGACAGTTAGCGTCCGTCCTCCTCTGGGTACATTGACTTCAATACAAAAACTAAGAGGCTCACGGTGCTCACCCCCTTCCATAAACTTACACAGTAATTTTGACAACTTCTGGACTACGTCCTCCAACCTATCAGAGCTCGTACAGCATGAACTGACTTGTTGTCCACCCAATCAAAGGATCAGAGAATAAATCTAGTACTGAAAGCACAAGCTACAGCAAGCTAGCACTGCAGTGCATAAAATGTGGTGAGTAGTTGACTCAAAGAGAGAGAAAGACAATAGTTGAACAGCTGAGAAGGAGGAGAGAGACAAAGAAGGAGCAAAATACATTTTTGTAATTTTTTTCACTTTCAAATACTCAAGCACCTGGCTCAAACAGAGGGATGCTACAGTAGGTTAGCTAGCTGGCCATGACTATCCAACACTGGAATTCAAGGTCAAGGTAAGCTTTTGGTTTTACAAATGTATTGCCACCGGGGCCCACCAGTGTAACTGCTAAACTGATTACTGACTGTACTGTACTGTACTGTACTGTACTGTACTGCATGATTGTAGCGGTATTACTAATGCATTAGTTCTATTAGCTATGTTGACTAAGACATTAGTTTAGCTAATATGATGATAACGATGTAGACTGTGTGTAGCTGTTAGCGGTTATGATATAGTTTGGCTTGGAAAGGGTTTTTCGCCTGGTCACAGACAGCTGATGTGTTGTGCATTGAAGTTCACAAGCGAAGCAAAAGGGTCAAATCAAATCGAATCAAATGTATTCATAAAGCCCTTTTTACATCAGCAGATGTCACAAAGTGCTTAAACAGAAACCCAGCCTAAAACCCCAAACAGCAAGCAATGCAGATGTAGAAGCACGGTGGATAGAAAACAACTCCCTAGAAAGGCAGGAGCCAAGGAAGAAACCTAGAGAGGAACCAGGATCTGAGTGGTGGCCAGTCCTCTTCTGGCTGTGCCGGGTGGAGATTATAAGAGTACAAGGCCATCAAGGCCAGATTGTTCTTCAAGATGTTCAAATGTTCATAGATGACCAGCAGGGTCAAATAATAATCACAGTGGCTGTAGACGGTGCAACAGGTCAGTATCTCAGGAGTAAATGTCAGTTGCCTTTTCATATCCGAGCATTCAGAGGTCGAGACAGCAGGTGTGGTAGTGAGAGAGGGAGAGTCGAAAACAGCAGGCCCAGGACAAGGTAGCACATCCGGTGAACAGGTCAGGGTTCCATAGCAGCAGGCAGAACAGTTGAAACTGGAGCAGCAGCACGACCAGGTGGACTGAGGACAGCCAGGAGTCATCAGGCCAGGTAGTCCTGAGGCACGGTCCTCTGGGAGGAGAGGGAAAGAAAGAGAGAATTAGAGGAATGAGCACTAGTCAGCCCCCGTGATAATAATAGTAGACTACACTCAATCATAGGACCTACTGAAGAGATGAGTCTTCAGTAAAGACTTGAAGGTTGAGACCGAGTCTGCAACTCTCACATGGATAGGGAGACCATTCCATAAAAATGTAGCTGTATAGGAGAAAGCCTTGCCTCCAGCTGTTTGTTTAGAAATTCTAGGGACAATAAGGAGGCCTGTGTCTTGTGACCGTAACATATGTGTAGGTATGTACTGCAGGACCAAATAGGAGAGATAGGTAGGAGCAAGCCCATGTAATGCTTAGTAGGTTAGCACTAAAACCTTGAAATCAGCCTTAGCCTTAACAGGAAGCCAATGTAGAGAGGCTAGTACCGGAGTAATATGCTAACGTTTTTTTTATTCTAGTCAAGATTCTCGCAGCCGTGTTTAACACTAACTGAAGTTTATTTGGTGCTTATCTGGGTAGCTGGAGAGTAGAGCATTGCAGTAGTCTAATTTAGAATTGACAAAAGCATGGATTAGCTTATCTGCATAATTTTTGGACACAAATGTTCAGATTTTTGTAATGTTATGAAGATGGAATATTCTTGATATTTTCATCAAAAGAGAGATCAGGGTCCAGATTAACGCCGAGGTCCTTCACAGTTTTATTTGAGACGACTGTACATCAAGATCAATAGTCAGATCCAAAAGTAGATCTCTTTGTTTCTTGGGACATAGAACTAGCATCTCTGTTTAAAAGTTAAAAAAATTGCCTCCATCCACTTCCTTAGGACTGAAACACAGGCACTTTTGGGGCTGTAAAAGTGAAAGTTGACATTGTGGAAGTTGTGTTTCCCAATGACATCACCAGTACCCGCAAAACACTAGTACCCGCAAAATTCCAGTCTCAACGTCAACAGTGAAGAAGCGACTCCAGGATGCTGGCCTTCTAAGCAGAGTTCCTCTGTCCAGTGTTCTTATGCCCATCTTAATCTTTTATTTTTATTGGCCAGTCTGAGATATGGCATTTTCTTTGCAACCCTGCCTACAAGGCCAGCATCCCGGAGTCGCCTCTTCACTGTTGATGTTGAGACTGGAGTTTTGCGTGTACTATTTAATGAAGCTGCCAGTTGAGGACTTGTGAGGTGTCTGTTTCTCAAACTAGACACTATTGTACTTGTCCTCTTGCTCAGTTGTGCACCAGGGCCTCCCACTCCTCTTTCTATTCTGGTTAGAGCCAGTTTGCGCTGTTCTGTGAATGGAGTAGTACACAGCGTTGTATGAGATCTTCAGTTTCTTGGCAATTTGTCGCATGGAATAGCCTTAATTTCTCAGAACAAGAATAGACTGACGAGTTTCAGAAGAAAGTTCTTTGTTTCTGGCCATTTTGAGCCTCTAATCGAACCCACAAATGCTGATGCTCCAGATATTCAACTAGTCTAAAGAAGGCCAGTTTTATTGCTTCTTTAATCAGGACAACAGTTTTCAACTATGCTAACATAATTGCAAATAGTCATTTACAGCTTTAACTATGTCTACACTGTATTTCTGATCAATTTGATGTTATTTTGATGGACAGAAAAATGTGCTCTTCTTTCAAAAACAAGGACATTTCTAAGTGACGCCAAACATTTGAACAGTAGTGTAGGTCCGGAGACATGTTGGACAAAACCCACTGAGTATTATGGAGTGGGTCTGTGGACTTTTCCATGTGAATTTTTGTTGTTGAATATTATCTGCCATGAGTACAAGTCTGAACTCAGTGAGGAACGCTGTATACGGCCCAGGAGGCCTGTAACAGTAGCTATAAAAAGGGATTGAGTAGTGATTGAGCTGCATAGATTTCATGACTAGAAGCTCAAAAGATAAAAACGCAGTCATTTTTTATTTATATACACTTTATCAACACCTCTGCCTTTGCGGGATGCGTGGGGGATATGGTCACTAGTGTAAGCAGGAGGAGAGGCCTAATTCAGCACAGTAAATTCGTCAGGCTTGAGCCATTTTTCAGTCAGGCCAATCACATCAATGTTATGATCAGTGATTCATTCATTGACTATGACTGCCTTGGAAGTGAGGGATCTAACATTAAGTAGCCCTATTTTGAGATGTGAGATATCACAATCTCTTTCAATAATGACAGGAATGAAGGTCTTTAATCCAGTGAGATTGCTAAGGTGAACACTGCCATGTTTCATTTTGCCCAACCTAGATCGAGGCACAGACACAGACAGCCTCACTGGGATAGCTGAGCTGACTGTGCTAGAGGCAGACTCCACTAAGCTGGCAGGCTGGCTAAAAGTGCCCTGTGTTTACGTGTGATCAGGGGTGTATTCGTTCCGCCAATTCTGTTGAAAAACGTTTCTTAAACAGAAGCAAACGGAATGAAGCGGGGATAAACATACCTGAATTTGTTCAAAAGAAACTCTCGTTTGCAATTCTTGGACTAATGATTGCACCCTAGATCAGGTAGATGCAGACAAGAGTGTGCAAGGCGGTATTAAATGTGTCCAAGTGTCACTGTCTGTCACCTCAAATTTTTCTCTCGACATGTGTTCACCAACATTGTAAACTTTCATTCATATGTTGTAGCAACCTTATGATGGATATAGGGAGAATTTGAGTATCATATAGTAGCCTAAACCTATTGATTTTACATTGAACTGGCTGAAGGAAATATGAATGACAGTCATCCAATATGCTGTAATAGAAATAAGACCATGCTCCTAAAAAAAAAGTTGTCCTCCCTCCTCTTAAACGGCACCGACCGCCACTGCAGTCTATGTACATGTTGCCAGTGCGTTACTTGCCCAGCTCTTCCACACACCCTCAGGTTTTGTAAGACCTCTCGCCCATTTGTGTCTTTCAGTCCCATTTTGTCCTGTAAACCAGTGAGAACATTTGGATCTGTGCTGTTTGATTGGAGCTTCAATCAGGAGCTATTAGCAGCTATCCCAGACCCAGGTGGTCTTTGTGTGAGTGAGTAAAGTAAAGTAGATCACCTGCAGGGTTATTGTGATTACTCAGTGGGCTATACCAAACCACACCATACTTATACCTGTCAGTAAAAGCTACTGCCCCACCCCTGTCATCACTGTCAGGCCTGCCATACACACGCACGCACGCAGACACACACACAATATGCACAAGGACTCAGACAAACAGACACGCGTACACACACACAATGTTACACTAATGAGTCCCGGCTCTGATGAGAGAGCGGGGGGGGGGGGGTAGCCAGAGTCTTGTGTTTAACCTGCCACAGGGGGTGGGCAAACACAGTGTGTGAGTGCATGTGCACGTGTGTATTCCACTCCCTCTCTCCTTCTCCAGCTCTGTCATATAGTCATCAGAGAGATGCTTGACAAACAATAGAAGCCTAATGTTCCTGATGAGCTGAACGGTCAAGGTCACGTTCCAATCTCTCTTTCTTCTTCTCGTTCTTTTTCTCTCTCTTACTCTCCTCCTCCTGACAGAGGACAATAACAAGTCACGCTGTGTAATTGGGCCTGATCCTGACGCCCATCCTCTATGGCTGGGCAGGCAGGGCTAGAGGGACACTTGCTCTCTGTGTGATGCTCCCATCAGAACACTCAATCAGGAAAAGACAAACACACAAGACAAACACACAATCACTTACTGCACATACAGTACATTCACACTCATGAATAGACCCACTTCCTGATAGCATGCTGAGATGGATCTTCCATTTTGTTGCAGTTTGATTCAGTCAGCTTTGACATCGCCACAACTTTACAGAATTCAGATCGCTGTTGTTGTTGTTGTTATTGTTGTTTTGTGTGGGATGGGGAAAGGGCATTTATTTGAGTTTTGTTTTCTTGCAGTACCTTTTGACTAAGCACAATGTTCTACTTAACCTTTCTGAAATGCATTCAGATGGCTCACTTACCTAATAGTTCTCATTCAAATGATCAGTTCTGCAGCTATCATTCTTTTCCTTCATCAACTTCATCATTGCCGACAATGTGAATCAGGATTTCTGTCTGGTAACTTTTTGCATTTCCTATTTAATCATACCAGTTATCACTAAGTGATAATTACAACTTTTAACATATGTGCATTAATGTTAAGGCTCTTATGTTTTGTTTTGTTTGTTCGGTTGATATTTTATTTTTCAAATTGCTGTCGTTGTTTAAATAAAGTGCATCCAATGAAAAGAAGACTATTGTTTTGTCGGTCTGTGTTTTGAGCATGTACAACCTCCACAAGTCTGGTTCATTCTTGGGAGCAATTTCCAAACGCCTGAAGGTACCACGTTCATCTGTACAAGCAATAGCACGCAAGTATAAACACCATGGGACCAAGCAGCCATCATACCGCTCAGGAAGGAGATGCGTGCTGTCTCCTAGAGATAAACGTGCTTTGGTGCGAAAGTGCAAATCAATCCCAGAACAACAGCAAAGGACCTTGTGAAGATGCTGGAGAAAACAGGTACAAAAGTATCTATATCCACAGTAAAACGAGTCCTATATTGACATAACCTGAAAGGCTGCTCAGCAAGGAAGAAGCCACTGCTCCAAAACCGCCATAAAAAAGCCAGACTACGGTTTGCAACTGCACATGGGGACAAAGATCGTACTTTTTGGGGAATGTCCTCTGGTCTGATGAAACAAAAATAGAACTGTTTGGCCATAATGATATCATTATGTTTGGAGGAAAAAGGGGGAGGCTTGCAAGCCAAAGAACACCATCCTAACTGTGAAGCACGGGGGTGGCAGCATCATGTTGTGGGGGTGCTTTGCTGCAGGAGGGACTGGTGCACTTCACAAAATAGATGGCATCATGAGGAGGAAAAGTATGTGGATATATTGAAGCAACATCTCAAGACATCAGTCAGGAAGTTAAAGCTTGGTCACAAATGGGTCTTCCATATAGACAATGACACTAAGCATACTTCCAAAGTTGTGGCAAAATGGCTTAAGGACAACAAAGTCAAGGTATTCGAGTGGCATCACAAAGCCATAGAAAATGTGTGGGCAGAACTGAAAAAGCGTGTGCGAGCAAGGCGGCCTACAAACCTGACTCAGTTACACCAGCTCTGTCAGGAGGAATACGCCAAAATTCACCCAACTTATTGTGGGAAGGTTGTGGAAGGCTACCCAAAATGTTTGACCCAAGTTAAACAATTTAAAGGCAATGCTACCAAATACTAATTGAGTGTATGTAAACTTCTGACCCACTGGGAATGTGATGAAAGAAATAAAAGATGAAATAAATCTCTACTATTATTCTGACATTTTACATTCTTAAAATAAAGTGGTGATCCTAACTGACCTGAGACAGGGAATTTTTACTAGGATTAAATGTCAGGAATTGTGAAAAACTGAGTTTAAATGTATTTGGCTAAGGTGTATGTAAACTTCCGACTTCAGCTGTATGTATCTGCATGAGGTCCATAGTTTATGTCCATTCTTGGTATTGCATTAAATAATATTATGTCTGTTCTTCAAAGCTAGTATTTGAGAGTACTCCGCCTTTATAACTAAACAATGCTATGTTGTCTATAAAAGGCTAGATGAGGTCTGGGGTGGAGAGGAAGTGGGGATGTGAGGAGTTTGGGAAAGCCATGGTATGGCCACAGGAATCAAATACTGTGTTATTTGTACATAAAGACAATCAAAGCAAACCAGGATCTGAGAAAAAAACGACCCATGAGACCGTTTTGGGGTGGAATTGACTGGAAACAGTCCGTCGCTGATGACAATGTAACTTTCCTTGTTTATTCTGTGCAGAAATGCTTCTTAGAAAACAGTGACGTTTCTTAGGAATACACCATGGGTGTTCCAAAGCCGAATTACAAACAAACTCTGTCGCCAGCTCCCTCTAGATTGGCAGACACATTATGCTCCAGGCTCAGGCTCTCTTTTTAATAAACCACATTTATCAGAAGAAACCCCCTGACTAGTGGAGACCATGATGACCATTATTTAACATGACAGATATGAGGCTTTAAGTAACCACCAACTTGGACTGAATATGAGCAGTACTGACTAAGGTGATCGCTAGCATTTTCTCCACTAATAACCCTGTTCAGACTGAGTGTTCCAAGTTATCACTCCTGCCCATATTCCAGACCTCCAGCATTCAGCCACCTCAGGATTCTCGAACCCTAAGACTCTCATCACCTGCAGTAACCCCTCCTCCTCTCAGGCAATATTTTCTCCCCCTCTCTCTCTCTCTCTCTCTCTCTTCCTCCTCTTCTCTATTCCCCTCCCTGTCCCTCCCATAGCTGGCCCCTAGCCACCACCCACCCCTCATCCCTGTGCCTCCTTCTCCACCCCTGTCCTTTCCTCACCCTCCCCCCTCCTCTCTGTCGTTCCTCTCCCAAGCTCTGCAGTGCTGTCTATCTGTCCTCTGGGTTCCTCTGGTTTTCATTCAGCGCCAGCCCCCCAATCTCCTAATTGAACTCATTATTCGCTCAATTGGCAGGCTTTAACCCTTTGTGCCGCAGGTCCTGGAGCTGGTTGTCATTAACCAGGGGATTTACATTGCAATGGAGGGGATCGGCGATGGCAGCGGGGTAGAGAGCTTTAGGGGTGTCGGAGTGAAACCGTCGCAAGCCTCACAGGATTTGTCAGTGATAAGTATCCCTCAGCCTTTTGGATTAGAGTTAGGGCTGGTTGGGGAATGGGGAGACAGCAGTGTCACAGCATGGTGGTCAGACCACCCAGAGATCTGTGGTTCTATTCTGCTGTATAGTACTCTGCTCGCTATTCTGCTGTATAGTACTCTGGCTGCGGGCTAAGGAGGAGGACTGCGCTCTCTCTCCACCTCCCTCCCTACCTCCCCCAAACTAATTAATTCTGTCTGACTGAGACCCTGGATAGGATGGTGTCCACCTGGTTCCTGGAAGAACAACACTACCGGTCAGCAGCAACCAGGTTAGGGTTGAACTGGGGTGTGGAAATTAAGCTAAGGTCTCCTCTAACGCAGTAAATATTTTCTGTTTATAATTAGCCAACCACAGAGAACTGCATGTCAGGAAACATTAGGGGTCCATGTGGCCGTGGTTTCTAGTGGACGCCATAAACAGCATCATTGTTTCAGACTGAGAGGTTTAGATCCCATGTTGGGTTGTGTGGAAAAGCCCAAGCTGTCTGTAGGGCTGTATGTGGGGGTGTATGTGGGGGTGTATGTGGGGGTGTATAGGGTTAGTAGTGACAGGAGGGAGGGAGATATGTCAACTTTGGACTCTAGTAGTCTAATTTTGGCAAACAATTAACACTTTCCATAGCTTTTAAAATGGTTCCACTCCCTTAAAATTCTACATGTGGAACAAGAACCATAGGCCTAGTTCAACCAGCAAGCCTGATAATAAAGTACGAGTGAGAGACACTTGGAGCCAGGGTCTGGGTCTGGGCAGTGAGATTGACAGGCTCTGTGTGCCCAGGGCCCCTCAGGCAGCTGTGAGGGCACCGCTGCTCAGTATTAGGGTATTTTGAGGGAGTGATTAGATGCCATTAGAGGTGAGGGGGGTGGGGGGGGGCGTGAATGTGAGAGGGGGCGCAGGTGTTGCGGTAACCGTTATTACCCACAATGCAGCGGCTCTCTGTGGAGACGGCTCACACACCTGTGATCTCCCACTGACATACACACAGAAACACGCATGTGTACACAGTATCACACACACACACACACACACACACACACACACACACACACACAGCATTGATGGGAATTTGGAACACTTTTGAATTCCACAGAAAGGACATCGAATTCGAGTCCAATAGCTGTCCTGGCTCGAGACTAGGTAGCCCCCATTTACCACAGATAGAGCATCTCTCATTCTTGTCAGTGAATCAATCTTCATCATGTCAGTGTGAACAAGTAAGGGATTGAGGGAAATGTTATCCGTCACGGAGGCCTGTCCCATGGGGCCTTGCTCTGCAGCAGCAGGACAGCTGTTAGCGTGCGGTGTGTTGGAGTACATCAGCTCTAATGCACTGTTGAACAAAGACCATGAGTCCTGTAGACAGGTGACAGGGGACTAGAGACAGGGATGGGATAGCAATACTACAACAATCATTACATTACTGTACTGGACTGTTCTGTTCGTTTCTGTCATTGCTGAGAAGAATTTAGAAATGAATGATGTGTTATTGTCTCTGATGATTGGAGTCTGCTTTCTCGGTCTCGTGTCTAAATGAAGACGGTTTTCAACAGAACCTACATAAGAATACTCAGTGTTGTAAAGTACTTAAGTAAAAATACTTTAAAGTACTACTTAAGGAGTTTTTTGGGGTATCTGTACTTTTACTCCACTACATTCATAAAGAAAATAATGTACTTTTTACTCCATACATTTTCCATGACACGCAAAAGTACTCATTACAATTTGAATGCTTAGCAGGACAGGAATATGGTCCAATTCACACACTTACAGTTATCAAGAGAACATCCCTGCTCATCCCTACTCTGATCCGGCGGACTCACTAAACGCAAATGGTTTGTTTGTAAATGATGTCTGAGTGTTGGAGTGTGCCCCTGGCTAATGGTACATTTGAAAAACATGAAAATGGCTCCGTCTGGTTCGCTTAATATAAGGAATTTGAAATGATTTATACTTTTACTTTTGATACTTCAGTATATTTTAAACCAAATACTTTTAGACTTTTACTCAAGTAGTATTTTACTGAGTGACTTTTACTTTTGCTTGAGTCATTTTCAATTAAGGTATCTTTACTTTTACTAAAGTATGACCATTGGATACTTCTTCCATCACTGAGAATACTTTTATCAAACAGTGTTCAGGGAGAGAACAGGATTAAAAATGGTATGTATTTTTTAAATCATTTTTGAAGAATTAATTCGATATGACTCAAATGACTCATGTCAAGTCTGTTGAAGCAGTGAAGATTCTTTCTTTAATTTAGTTATGTAAGTGTTCAGATTTACTGTCGATTAAAAAGTGGGTTGTGGTTGAGTTGCGTTTGATTTGTCTAATCGTATCACGATCTTTGCAGCCACAATCTCCAATATAAGAAGACTAACAGATGCTGCAATTAAAAATATATCACACCCACCACATCTCTTTAAATCCTGGAATAACTCATCTCTACTGTGCTATTAAAGATACATGAGGAGAGGAAATGCAATGACTTCATCCATGACAAGACCTAGCAACCACTTCAGTTAAAATAGTAGCACCCATCTACTGTACACTGAAAAAGGAGAATTCATTCCAAATAAATCTGAAGAAAGGATTCTAATAATCTAAAGAAAGAGAATGACTTTAGGGTTCAAATACTAATACATATTTCCACACTATCAGTGGTATTGTCAAAGTTCTGAATGTACAACTTGATTGACTTAGATTGTGAAAGGGAATTAGTAAGATTTGGAGTGTCGGATAAAAGGAGAGAGTGGTACATTGGCCTGATTGAAGGTTAACACATGGCGGAGGGATGGAGGGAGGCTGTGAGATGCCATCAGTGTCCCCCTGGATGTCCGCTCTCGCCCCAGGCGATGGGATGAGGTGGGGGTGGTAAGGAGCAGGTGTGTAGGCGAGGGATGCCTTAGGGTGGTGGTGACCCTCTCTCAGCTTTACCCCTGCCCGCCTCTAATGTATCCTGACAGGGTGGCACGATGCTGGGAAAGGGCTGAGGACATCACAGGACATCCCTTCACACACACGCACGCATGCACGCACACACAATGCTGAGAACAGGGCTGAGGATGTCAGAGCACCACAGCAGGTCAGCACCAGAGCAGGTCAGCACCACAGCAGGTCAGCACCAGAGCAGGTCAGCATAATACAAATGACTACCAGAGTCCATTCTCACGCACAACCATAACTTATTTTTCTATCAGTAAATCTTTGAATGGTCTTTGTTTACCTAAGTCAGATGAATAGCGCAGTGGCAGTGTTAGGTAAGACATTGAGGTTGGTTTGATCAGTAGGATGTATTAAGATAAACAGACAGGAGGACAACAATGACAGACCTCCATTCACCTGTGACACCTGAAGAGAAGACAGATAATGTGCAGTTCAGGGGCTATGTTGTTGAATCACCAAAAGGGGATCAATCATTCAGTGATAGCTTATTACTGCAAACCAACTCTTTCTCTCTTTCTCTTCTTCTCTCTCTACCTATACTCTCTCTCTGTCAACAAATCAACTCATCAATCAATTAGATGTACTGACAAAATTATCATTCAAACGGATGAAGGAGCTTCTGCTGCTTTGCCAAGACCCGCCAACTCAGCACATCAACACCCCTACCCCACCCACCCAGAACACACAGAAATGCATATGCGCATTAACATGGGCATGCAGCATGCACACACTGTATTCAATATTCATCAGCACAATCTGTCACATGATGGGCTTCTTGGGATGAAACCGTTTAACAGCTGATGGAGCTACTGTACAGTACCACACACTCCCAACGCACACACTCCATACCACACACTCCATACCACACACTCCATACCACACACTCCCAACGCACACACTCCATACCACACACTCCATACCACACACTCCATACCACACACTCCATACCACACACTCCATACCACACACTCCATACCACACACTCCATGCCCCTGTGACTGGGACAAGCAGCTAGAGGAAAAGAGACAAGAAAGGAGGAGAGGATATAAGAGGAGGAGAGGGATATAAGAGGAGGAGAGGATATAAGAGGAGGAGAGGATATAAGAGGAGGAGAGGGATATAAGAGGAGGAGAGGGATATAAGAGGAGGAGAGGATATAAGAGGAGGAGAGGATATAAGAGGAGGAGAGGATATAAGAGGAGGAGAGGGATATAAGAGGAGGAGAGGATATAAGAGGAGGAGAGGGATATAAGAGGAGGAGAGGATATAAGAGGAGGAGAGGATATAAGAGGAGGAGAGGGATATAAGAGGAGGAGAGGATATAAGAGGAGGAGCGGATATAAGAGGAGGAGAGGGATATAAGAGGAGGAGAGGATATAAGAGGAGGAGAGGATATAAGAGAAGGAGAGGGATATAAGAGGAGGAGAGGATATAAGAGGAGGAGAGGGATATAAGAGGAGGAGAGGATATAAGAGGAGGAGAGGATATAAGAGGAGGAGAGGATATAAGAGGAGGAGAGGATATAAGAGGAGGAGAGGATATAAGAGGAGGAGAGGGATATAAGAGAAGGAGAGGATATAAGAGGAGGAGCGGATATAAGAGGAGGAGAGGATATAAGAGGAGGGGAGGATATAAGAGGAGGAGAGGGATATAAGAGGAGGAGAGGATATAAGAGGAGGAGAGGATATAAGAGGAGGAGAGGATATAAGAGGAGGAGAGGATATAAGAGGAGGAGAGGGATATAAGAGGAGGAGAGGATATAAGAGGAGGAGCGGATATAAGAGGAGTAGAGATGTAGTGTCCAGATTAATGAGTGACCCTTCAGGGTCAACTTCCAGGGACTTCTGCTGTTTAGATAGCATGTGACCTTTGACCTGGTTCCAGTCTGTGTGTCAGTCATTACCAGTCTGTGTGTCATTAGGACAAACAGTGACATTATGAACTCTCTACTGTGGCCAAGGTGACTCTGGGGATCAGGGGGTTTGAGGAGAGGAATAAAAAATAGCAAGACTTCAGGGCAAGGGTTAGGGTTAGGGTTAGGGTTAGGGTTAGGGTTAGGGTTAGGGTTAGGGTTATGCTGTCTAGTTCATAAACTGAGGAAGTAATGAAAATGTAATGATCTTCATAACAGAGATTTGACATTGGTATTGAAATGTATTGATAGGATTTGTCTGGTATATATTATTAATATAGAACCATTTTACAGGGACGTGTATGTGTTTGTCACACCGTGTGTACGTGCTCTTCCCCAGCACTGCGTGGGAGGGTGTGTATTAGCTCACCTGTGTACCAGCACAATACCTCCCATCCCGTCTG
Organism: Salmo trutta; assembly: GCF_901001165.1. NCBI lineage: Eukaryota > Metazoa > Chordata > Actinopteri > Salmoniformes > Salmonidae > Salmo > Salmo trutta. The sequence continues at coordinate 20,857,875 of NC_042980.1, forward strand.
TCACGCCCAATTAGACCTCACTGAGCGCGTGCAGAGTGACCCCCCCACCCCCTCCTCTCCCTACCCCCTTCTGATTGGCTGATGGCTGCCGTGATATCATTGAGTCTCTGTCTCCCTGGTAGCAGTGGCCGTCTGCAGATGGAGGAGCAGATATCATTCACAGATACGCACATGCACACGCACGTCCACCGATAGCATTCACAGACTCTTTCATCCACACACACATCTAGCACATCAGTGGGCTGGTGGCCCATCTTTGGTGAGACGGTGCACGCTAACAGTAACAGCCTCTGCCCCCCACCGTGCTGGGCAGTTGGCAAGGGCACTTTACTGCCACACACAGACTGGCACACTCTACGACAAGTCTCAATATGAAAATATTTCACACACTTCAAGAGCATGTTTTGGTTGGGCAATGGTCAAGGGCAGGCTTTATCACTGGAGAGATGGAAGGGGGGGACGTTATAGGACACATAACTGGCACAGACACTGGCACACTGACAGAATTTACAGAGAACTCTGCTTTATGAATATGATGAAGTCTGAATATAATTATGATAATGTCCCATACTTTATAAGAAGACATTTTGTGACTCACTGTTAATACAGTATGTCACATTGTGGAATGTTCTAGAACAGAGCCAAGACTCCAAGTTCCAGTCATCTACTAGAAGTGGAAAAGTAAGGTGAAGGGCCAGATTACATCATAGGTCTGATTGACGTGTTGTGATTAAGGACTATATGGAGCTGTACAATATGTGACATGGGATAACTGGCTATAGGTGAGAGATAAAAATTAAAAGTAACATAATTGTGGGTAGAGTTGGATAGGGAAAGAGTGGCTCAGGGCATAGTTTTAGAATGGAATGGGTGGACCAGTTCAGTTGGTGACCAATGGTGAATGAGAGCTCCAGTATGAAATTAGTTAGAACATTAACAGTCAACATTACACGTAAGACTAATCAGAGGCTATATATATATATATATATGTATATACATACCAGTCAAAGGTTTGGTCACACCTACTCATTCAAGGGTTTTTCTTTATTTTTACTATTTTCTACATTGTAGAAGTAATAGTGAAGACATCAAAACTATGGAATAACACATATGGAAGCATGTAGTAAACCAAAAAAGTGTTAAATAAATCAAAATGTATTTTATATTTGAGATTCTTCAAAGTAGCCACCCTTTGCCTTGATGACAGTTTTGCACACTCTTGGCATTCTTTCAACCAGCTTCACCTGGAATGCTTTTCCAACAGTCTTGAAGGAATTCTCACATATGCTGAGCACTTGTTGGCTGCATTTCCTTCACTCTGCGGTCCAACTCATCCCAAACCATCTCAATTGGGTTGAGGTCGGGTGATTGTGGAGGCCAGGTCATCTGATGCAACACTCCATCACTCTTCTTCTTGGTCAAATAACCCTTACACAGCCTGGAGGTGTGTTGGATCATTGTCCTGTTGAAAAACAAATGATAGTCCCACTAAGCGCAAACCAGATGGGATGGCATATCGCTGCAGAATGCTGTGGTAGCCATGCTGGTTAAGTGTGCCTTGAATTCTAACCACACATGAACCACACATGCGGAGATCATCCATTCACCTACTCTGCAGCGGTTGGAACCAAAAATCTCAAATTTGGACTCATCAGACCAAAGGAAAGATTTCCGGCCAGTCTAATGTCCATTGCTCGTGTTTCTTGGCCCAAGCAAGTCTCTTCTTATTATTAGTGTTCTTCAGTAGTGGTTTCTTTGCAGCAAATCGACCATGAAGGCCTGATTCACGAGTCTCCTCTGAACAGTTGATGTTGAGATGTGTCTGTTACTTGAACTCTGTGAAGCATTTATTTGGGCTGCAAACTCTAATGAACTTATCCTCTGCAGCAGAGGTAACTCTGGGTCTTCCTTTCCAGTGGCGGTCCTCAAGAGAGCCAGTTTCATTGTAGCGCTTGATGGTTTTTGCGACTACACTTGAAGAAACGTTCAAAGTTCTTGAATTTTTTCGCATTGACTGACCTTCATGTCTTAAAGTAATGATGGACTGTAATTTCTCTTTGCTTATTTGATCTGTTCTTGCCATAATATGGACTTGGTCTATCTTCTGTAGGGCTATCTTCTGTATACCACCCCTACCTAGTCACAACTGATTGGCTCAAATGCATTAAGAAAGAAAGAAATTCCACAAATTAACTTTTAACCAAGGCACACATGTTAATTGAAATGCATTCCAGGTGACTACCTCATGAAGCTGGTTGAGAGAATGCCAAGAGTGTGCAAAGCTGTCATCAAGGCAAAGGGTGGCTATTTTGAAGAATCTCAAATCTCAAATATTTTTTGATTTGTTTAAAGCTTTTTTGGTTACTACATGATTCCATATGTGTTACTTTATAGTTTTGATGTCTTCACCATTATTCTACAATGTAGAAAATAGTACAAATAAAGAAAAGCCCTGGAATGAGTAGGTGGGTCCAAACTTTTGACTGGTACTGTATATATAGTATATGGCTCGGAGACCAACTCATGAATAACCACACATATGTACCCATATTATCAACAGAAACATGGATTCAGTCATATCACTTTTCCACTGTTATGATGTCATTGCCCAAACTCCATACCTCCAAAATCCTCTCCCACCTCTTCTCACCCCAGTCCCTCTACCCTATGGCTGGGTTTCCATACCTTTAGGGCAGCCCCTCTGACCCCTCTCTCTGCCCTCACCCTCCTCACCCCTCAGCCTCCTCACCCGTGCCTTGTGCATCCAGATCAGTATTTGTGGTCTAATGGGTATGTTTGAAGCCTCTCTGGTGAGTAAACAGGCAGAGGAAGTCTTTAGGACTCTAATTACCCCCCCCCCCCACACACACACACACACACACACATGCACACAAGCATGTACCCATACACACACACACACAGACACACACACACATGCACACACACATACATATACCCTCCTCTCCCTCAGAACGCGCACACACACACACACACACACACACACACACACACACACACACACATATCCCTCCTCTCCCTCAACACACACGAACACACACACACATACACATACCCTCCTCTCCCTCAACACACACACACAAGCACACACACGCTCCTTCTTCCCTCGCAGGGCCGGCCCGATCAGGCCCTGGCCTCCCAGACAACTGCAAACAATTAGGCAAATTAGTGGCTCCACCATCGCCATCAAGAGGCCTGCTTGTTTATAATTTAATCGAAGCGAATGTCAAAACAGTCAAGCCTTGAGAGAAACAAGATGCGTCGACAAGATGAAATTCAAACTGCCAGCCAGCTCAAAATATTAAGACTGTTTGTTTAATAGCGTGCGACCGAATGACTGGGTAAGGAAGGGAAAGGAGAAAGGGATAGAGGGAGAGAGATGGGAACAGGAGAGAAGGAGGGAGGGAAGAGAGAAAGAGAGGGAGAAAAACAGAAAAAATAAAGAAAATAATATATGTTGAGGAGGGGGCGTGCGTGGGGGGGTAAGGAAGGGTTTCTCTCCACATTTGTGTTTTATTGCATTTTATTTATTTAGTCTCTTGCTTCTTTCTGGCTCTCACTCCATCTCTTAGCAGTGCACTGGGAATTTCAGCAGCTTGGATCCGTGCCGCCTTTCAAATTCATTATAAAAGCTTTTTACTAACTAAATAGAGAAAAAACGCCACATTCATCTCAGTGCCTCCCCCTCCTTCCCCTCCTACCCCTCCTACTGCCCTCCCTTGACAATGTATAAATAAACTGGACTGACCTGATTGAGATGTAAAAGGCTGGGATTTAGCACTGGGACCCATACGTTACAGTGATACATTAACGTTAGTAGTCTTTCCACTCACCCAAAACATGGCAGTGGCATGGTACTGTAGGTATGGAAGTATGGCCCTGGGATGAGGCAGACCCACGCCAGGATAAAGTGGGGGCAGTTGAAATTGGCAAGGGGGAAACATTTTTGGGGGTTCTTGCATTGGAATTATATTGAATTCTGCTTACATCACGCTACACCACAATAAACATAAAGTTAAAATGCAGAGACTCCGAGATCATTGAGTGCTTTTGAAGTGACAGGTTGTCGCGAAATCTCTAGGCTATCTCCTCTGTGCTGTATCAGCGTAAAATAGGGTCCTTCTAGCAGTCATAAGGACAAAGATTCAACAGGAGGCAGGCAGGTAGAGGAGCAAATTAGTGTTGGATTTATTTACAAAGCGCTGGTGTTTCAAAGATGACGGTGATTTTTACAAATATATATACAAAGTTCTGACTTGAAAATGCCAGCATTCTAAAGAAAAAGCCTGTTATCAGGCAAAACCTGTCTCAACCAAAAAAGCACAGGTGGGGTCTACCAGGCTCAGTTACAGCCTCCCCTTGAGTTACCCAAAAGTGAACTAACTACTAGAACATCCCCAAACGGGCACTTAAATACATTTTAGCAACACCTACAGTGCCTTCAGAAAGTATTCACACACCTTGACTTTTTCCACATTTTGTTGTGTTACAGCCTGAATTTAAAAATGATTACATTGAGATGTTGTGTCACTGGCCTACACACTATACCCCATAATGTCAAAGTGGAATGATGTTTTTAGAAAGTTTAACAAATTCATAAAAAAAAAATAAAAAAATGAAATGTATTGACTCAATAAGTATTCAACCCTGTTATTATGGCAAGCCTAAATAAGTTCAGGACTAAACATGTGCTTAACAAGTCACATAATAAGTTGCATGGACTCTGTGTGGAATAATAGTGTTTAACATGATTTTTGAATGACTACCTCACCTCTGTACCCCACACATACAATTATCTGTAAGCTTCATCAGTTGAGCAGTGAATTTCAAACACAGATTCAACCACAAAGACCGGGGAGGTTTTCCAATGCTTTGCAAAAAAGGGCACCTATGAAAAGCAGACATTGAATACATCTTTGAGCTTGGTGTATCAATACACCCAGTCACTACAACAATACTGGCGTCCTTATTAACTCAGTGGTCGGAGAGGAAACCCCTCAGGGATTTCGCCATGAGGACAATGGTGCCTTTAAAACAGTTACAGAGTTTAATGGCTGTGATAGAAGAAAACTGAGGCTGGATCAACACAGAGTGAAAAGAAGGAAGCTTGTACAGAATAAAAATATTCCAAAACTATGCATCCTGTTTGCATTAAGGCACGAAATTATACTACAAAAAATGTGGCAAAGAAATTATCAATATGTCCTGAATACAAAGCATAATGTTTGGGGCAAATCCAACACAACACATGACTAGGTACACTCTTCATATTTTCAAGCATGGGGGTAGCTGCATCATGTTATGGGTATGCTTGTCATCGGCAAGGACTAGGAAGTCTATTTAGGATAAAAATAAATGGAATACAGTTAAGCACATGCAAAATCCTACAGGAAAAACTGGTTCAGTCTGCTTTCCAATAGACACTGGGAGACAAAATCAAACTGGCTTGAAAAACTATGGCAAGAATCAAAAATGGCTGTCTAGCAATGATCAACAACCAACTTGACAGAGAATGAAGATTTTTTTTAAAGAACAATGTGCAAATATTATACAATCCAGGTGTACAAAGCTCTTAAGAGACTTACCCAGAAAGACTCACAACTGTAATCTCTGCCAAAGGTGATTCTAACAAGTATTGACTCAGGGGTGTGAATTTCTGAGACATTTCTGCATTTCAATTTCAATACATTTGTAAACATTTCTAAAAACATGTTTTCACTTTGTCTTTATGGGGTATTGTGATTAGATGGGTGAGAATTTTTTTTATTCAGGCTGTAACACAACAAAATGGAATAAGTCAAGGGGTATGAATACTTTCTGAATGGCACTGTATTCTTGGTGCGCAGGCCAGGTATATCTAAAAACGCTAAAGCGAAAACGTTCACACCATATTAAACATGACGGAGAAACTGGACACATGCTCTCCAAACAAAGACAGCAAAGAAATTGGCAATAAACTAGTAAATACAATTAAATAAGCCAAAAGTTATTTATCACAGGTGTTGCACAGTTTGTGAGCTTTCCCCCCAAAAAATCTGAAATAGTACTATAAACACAACATGTAAAGTGTTGGTCCCATGTTTCATGAGTTGAAATAAAAGATCCCAGAAATGTTGCACATGCACCAAAAAAATGTTTCTCTCAAATTGTGTGCACAAATTTGTTTACATCCTTATTAGGAGCATTTCTCCTTTGCCAAGATAATCCATCCACCTGAAAGGTGTGGCATATCAAGAAGATTACAGGTGCAGGTAGCCTAGTGGTTAGAGCGTTGGACTAATAACTGAAAGGTTGCAAGATTGAATCCCCGAGCTGACAAGGTAAAAATCTGTTGTTCTGCCCCTGAACAAGGTAGTTAACCCACTGTTCCTAGGCTGTCATGGAAAATAAAAATTTGTTCTTAACTGACTTGTCTAGTTAAATAAAGGTGCACATTGTGCTGGGAACAATCAAAGGAAACTCTGAAATGTGCAGTTTTGTCACACAACACAATGCCACAGATGTCTGAAGTTTTGAGGGAGCGTGCAATTGACATGCTGAGTGCAGGAATGTCAACCAGAACTGTTGCCAGAAAATGGAATGTTCATTTCTCTACCATAAGCCGATGCCAATGTCATTTTAGAGAATTTGGCAGTACGTCCAACCGGCCTCACAAATGCAGACCATGTGTTTTGCGTTAAGTGGGCGAGCGGTTTGCTGATGTCAATGTTGTGAATGGAGTGCCCTGTGGTGGCAGTGGGGTTATGGTATGGACAGGAATAAGCTATGGACAACGAACACAATTACATTTTATCGATGGCAATTTTAATGCACAGAGAAACCGTGACAAGGTCCTGAGGCCCATTGTCGTGCCATTCATCCGCCACCATCATCTCATGTTTCAGCATGTTAATGCACAGCCTATGTCGCAAGGATCTGTACACAGTTCCTGGTAACTGAAAATGACCCAGTTTTTCCATGGCCTGCATACTCACAAGACATGTCACCTATTGAGCATGTTGTGGATGCCCTGAGTCGACGTGTATGACAGCATGTTCCAGTTCCTGACCATAACCAGCAACTTTGCACAGCCATTGAAGAGAAGTGGGACAACATTCCACAGGCCACAATCAACAGCCTGATCAACTCTATGTGAATGAGATGTGTCGCCGGTGGAGTTTCCAGGCTGTGATGCAGCCCGACAGTATCCTCTCGATGGTGCTCCTGTAGAACACTGTGAAGGACCTCGGGGAAGGCCGAATCTCTTCTAATAGGGGAATGCTGGGATTAACAGTAACTTCCCTGATGAATATGTATTTCATGGGGCATTGATAAACATTGACAAACAATTGACACAAGGAAACAAATAGAGCACAGGACTTGGCGGGTGTCAGTGGCAATAGAGGAGAGAGACGTGTCTATACCACATCTTCACCACACACCCCTCCAGTTATTGTGGTCTCCACATTTGAAAAGATGCTCGAGACACGTTCCTCCCACATAAGCAGTAACCTCAGATATTGTCAGCAGTGGTAATTTCCCTTTCAACTAAAATCATTACGGTTCAGAATTTCAAACCACCCACCTTAAACGCACACATAATACCTAAACTAATGGACATGTGACAGCAAGAAAGAATGGCACATTCCAAATGAGACCTGGGCACGTAATACATATTGATCAGCATGGTACTGTATGTCCATTTGGTGAATGTAGATTGGCGGAGTAAATAAAAGAACATCATAGCAGTTGCAGCGAGGCAGATTAACACTTTGCCCTGAACACTGTCCACTAACCTTTTGGCAATGCAGGGGCACAAACTTCCCCACATGGGCCTTTGTTGAAGCAGGCAAGGGAGCAGTGTCTCCCGAGCGATGCACAGTGGACACTGGGGTTGTCTCCAGACCCCCCAGCAGTGACACAACTTCCATGCCATACCCAGGAACATGTTGCAGTGCTGTGATTTTCTCTCCAAGCCCGGGGAAAGGGTCAGAGCACACCTTCTCCTCTCCAGGCTCTGGAGAGAGCTTGTCATAATCAATTCAGTGTCAGTCAATGTCGGGATGAAAACCTCACACACCCCATAATAAGGCAGACACTCCTGCAGAGTGCCCTCCGTACGAACATCAGAGGAGCAGGAAGGAGACAGTTCAGCCTCCAACATGGCATCCTCACCAGGACCCGACTGTTAAACATGACCCCACCCGTAGAAATCAAAATCAAATATTACACTTAGCCTACTACAGAGATGAGAAGTGTTTTTTACCGCTTTTTATGGAAACCCAAAGGAGGCATACCTAACCACTCCAGTGGCTTTCCAAAGCCCCCCTACACACACCGCGACACGCTCTGTCCATTGTGCTGACACAGCACAGCGGAGATACAGATTTGTTTTAAAGGGACATAACACTAAAACTGAGGGGGCGCAGGTTTCAACTGAGGGCGGCTAAGCCCCCGTTAGCCCCTTGGTGGAGCCGGGTACGGGATAAGTGGGAGGCTAGGACTAATGTACCCCCCATCTCCTACCTCGCTCTCTCTCCCCTCCATCTCTGTGTGCCGTCTGTCTCCCTGTTCAACCAAGGTGATGTCATGGACAACATTGGCCAACCACAACATTTCACGTAGACATTAGGGAACTTTATTGTGGTTTATCCGAACCTCAACATTCTCTGTGGGGCAACGGAAAATTATTTCAATTTAGTGTAGCCCAAGGTTCCTTTTACGAAAGTTAAAAGCTTATAAGCTAACATATTGAGGGAAAAACCTTGAACGTTACATGAGAAAATATCCAATACATTAGCATGACCTATTACGGCACTGTGCGTGTCAGCTAGGACCAAAGGAAACTCCCCATCAGAGTTTTATAATACCCACCAGCTCAATGGATATAATGGATGGGTCGCGTGCAGCGGGCGTCATTAAGCCCATCTGAATTCCAGGTCTAATTGATGATAAGCTGCTGTAAGTGATCCACAGAGAACCAGAGCACTGTAATGATAACTGAGACAGATGGAAGCACCCAGACCCATGCAGACCCAGGCCAGGTGAGCTGACCGCCCGGCCCAAAACTAGGCACTGAGGGCTAACCATTAACCGCTGGACACAGACAGAGGCAGCACACACACACACACACACACATGAACGCAAGCATGCACGCACAAACTCACACACACACACACACACACACACACGAACACACGCACACACGCACGCACAAACACACATCCCCACACAGACAGACAGACATGCAGGCACTACCTATCAACCTATCAGCCAATCAGCCGCCAGTCTGCTACAATCATCCCGCCGCTATCAGCCCTCTAATTGGATCAGCAGCACAAATGTGATTATAGCAGGCGTATTTATTTACATAATAATTATTACTGCCATCCCACAGGAGCCACGAAAGAGGGTCTGGAGAGGAGGAGGAGGGGGTGGGTGGGGGTGGGGGTTGTGGAGTCCTCTCTCTCTCTGTCCAGTCCATAGCCAAAGAAGGCTGCTGTGACGCTTTGGTGGAAGTTATTGTATTAGCGGGTCAGTGTGAAGCTAGCAAAAAGTTAACTGGATTAGCTGGCAGCAAAGGACTAGATAGTGTGGAATGAGGTTAGCGCTTAGCTTAGCATGTTGTCATTAGAAGTCTGTTCGGTGACGGAGTTTGGCGTCGCTCCTAACTTGTACCTCCTGATCTCAAATGACTTGAGGTACAAATCATGACAACTGTGTACTTCCTTCAGCCTCATACTCAGCAACCGTCTCTACTTCTCTCCACTCTTCTACAGTCCATCCATCCCTCCCTCCATACCTCCCTCCCTCCAAACTACCAAAGTGAGAAAGAGAGAGAGAGATGAATGAGTGGGCTCTGAAGAGAGAGATGGATGTGTGTTCTCAGGGGACTCCCTACGTTTACGAAGGGCCCATTGAAGTTGTCCCAGGCCTGGCTTTGGCTGCTGTTAAATGCTGCTTAATCACAGAGCTCCTAACCCAGGCCGTTATATCAGCATTGAGCTGCAGCGTTAAGAACACGGCGCCCGGACGGGCCGTCAGCCGCAGGGCCAGAACACACACGCGCACACGCACACACGCACGCACACACACGCACGCACGCACGCACGCACTCACACACACACACACACACACACACACACACAACACACACACACACAGGGCCAGAACAAACCCCCTTTTGTTAATAACCCTCCATTAATCAGATCCATTACATTACGGAAGCCACTGGACCAGAGAGCATATGTGTGTGTGTGTGTGTGTGTGTGTGTGTGTGTGTGTGTGTGTGTGTGTGTGTGTGTGTGTGTGTGTGTGTGTGTGTGTGTGTGTGTGTGTGTGTGTGCTCACGTGATATGTTACGGAAGCCACTGGACCAGAGGGCGGCGCGGCCTACTTGATAAATATCCCATGGTGAAAAAAAACAATTTACTCACCTAGTCTAAACCATCCGTCCGCCTGGAAGTCTGTGTGTGTGTGTGTGTATTAGTCTAGGCATGGGTGGAACAGGAACCACGCAGCCTGCCTAAAGAGACCCAGAGGACTGTATGCTGAGGGGCTGTAGACGGTAACTCAGTGATGGACCGATGGGCGTGTGCTGCTCTCTCCCTCCCTGTCATCACAAAGTCTCCTCAGGGGCCAAACACTGTCCTCTCCCCTAATGAGGACTAAACACATATCTGGCAACCACTGTGTCCAGAATGACCCCTGACTCCCTTTCTAAGTGCTCTACCACCACCGTACTCTAATGCTACTGACACTGTAGAGTCACTAGGACAGAGTTGCTTGTTCATTTGAAATGTACATAAAAACAACAGCTAAGTGAAATCAGTGTTAACTGATTATGGTTATGTGGATTGCAAGGTTGCGCGTTTCATTTTTCTGGCCATGTTATTTTTTTCCATTGTCTTTCCCCTTCTCATGTCTGAGACAGTCATTTGTTCTGTCACTTCCACTACTTCACTACTTCTACTCATTAGTTACTATCGTATACCATCCTCTCAATCTCTTTCTTTTCCATCTCTCCCTCCTCTCTCCCTCCATCCTATCTGTTTCTCTCCAGTCTTCTCTCCCTCCCTCCTTCCTCCCCCACAATCCCTCTGTCCAATCTGTCTCTCTCCAGGCTGCCAGTGACAGAGACAGGGCTCTTCATAACAGATAAAGCAACTAATGTCATTAATTATAAACCAATATGTTACTGGGGGCCTCCTGGGGCTCCAGACCCAACACTGGCATCTGGTACAGTCTCCTAGGGAGGGAGAGAGGGAGAGAGAGAAAGAGGGATGGGGAAATAGAAGGAGAGAGAGAGGGATGGGTAAATGGAAAGAGAGAGGGATGAGGAGAGATGGAGAGAGGATAGGGAGATTGAAGGACAGAGGGATAGGGAGAGAAGGAGAGAGGGATGGGGAATGGAAGAATAGAAGAGAAGGAAAGCCTTGAACTCTTCCTTTTGTTTGGAAGGAGAGAGTGGTTGACAGCAGAGTGGTTGACGTGACCTTTGCTCCCAACCGTCCTATCAGTGGGGGGGCAGGTGGTCATATCTGGATCGGTGTGGCATGACCTACACCACTGACCAACTGTCAACAAACTATTGCACTACTGTCAACAAGAAGAATGGAAGAAAACAAGTCAAAAACAACATAAAAATGTTTTATCAGAGGGTGATAAGTAGTTTATCAGATTTATCAAACACAGTGACAGGTGTCTTTCTACCAACAAGAACATCTGCCTATTGCTTTTTCAACAGTACATCCCAACTGAGCTTGAGCATATACCACCACCTCAACACACACACCCACCCCATACACACCCATCCCACACACACCCACCCCACACACACCCACCCCATACACACCCATCCCACACACACCCACCCCACACACACCCACCCCACACACACCCACCCCACACACACCCACCCCACACACACCCACCCCACACACACCCACCCCATACACACCCATCCCACACACACCCACCCCACACACACCCACCCCACACACGGTATACCATACACACCCACCCCATACACACCCACCCCACACACACCCACCCCACACACACCCACCCAATACACACCCACCCCGCACACACCCACACACACACACCCACCCCACACCCACCCACCCCACACACACACACACCCCCCACCCCGCACACACACACCCCACACACACCCACCCCGCACACACACACCTCCCACACACACACACCCACCCCACACACCCACCCCACACGCACCCACCCCACACGCACCCACCCACCCCACACGCACCCACCCCATACCCACCCACCCCACACGCACCCACCCCACACGCACCCACCCACCCCACATGCACCCACCCCATACACACCCACCCCACACACAGGCAGGATAAGGATGGGGGTTGTAACAGGTGTGTCCCTCACGCTACGCTGCCTCCCAGCTCTCACAACTACAGCCAATCAGTCACGCTTCACGTCCACACAGAGGCATTGTGGGAGATAAATAAATAAGGGAGTCGCATGTGTCTCTGGCATTAATAGTAATTGTGTGTGTAAACTGTTTTAGATCAGCCTGAGTCTCACAGCTGCCCTGGAAATCACCACAGACTAGAGTTTGGCAGCTGATCAGCTGTGTGTGTGTGTGTGTGTGTGTGTGTGTGTGTGTGTGTGTGTGTGTGTGTGTGTGTGTGTGTGTGTGTGTGTGTGTGTGTGTGTGTGTGTGTGGCGGGCGGGCGGGCGGCAGGTAGTCTAGCGGTTAATAGTGTTGGACCAGTAACCAAAAGGTCGCTGGTTTGAATCCCTGAGCTGACTAAGTGAACAAAAATATGCCTATGTGCCCTTCACCAAGGCACTCTGGTAAATGTGTGTGTGCTCGCACACTTAAGATTGCTTAACAGTTGTCAGTTTATGAAAGGATGTCATTGATGGACAAATCCAGAGCACAAACATGGAAGGCGGTATGAAGAGATTCACTGGTGCAAAGATGGTGGAGTTGGGAAATGGGAGGAGTCTGTGTTGGCTTGAGGAGTTTAGAACGACTTCTGTGTGCAGTGCTCACTGGCTATTGGGGCACTGTGTGTGTCATTAAGTTGTGCTGTTAAGCTAGTGGTTAAAAGCTGGGTTGGGTTAATGATGCTCTGAAAGGCAGACAGACAGTATGCCTAACCTTTGGACTTCACATAGTGTCCTCAGGATAATCCCTATGTCATAAATATCACCCTTTCAGGGTCAGGTTTGTGGTGTCTCTTACACTGCCTGCATTCCCTGACCACACACACACACACACGAGATCACCACTCTGCCCACAGACGCCCAGCCTTGCCTCATGATTAGTATTGCCTCTTCCATGCTTTGTTTTTCTGCTTTGTTTGTTTGCCTCTGTGCACAACTATTTCCCTGGAACGTAGCATGATTACACTGTAGGGTTAGCAACACCCATGTATTACCTCAAGAGGAGACTTCTATTTAGGCTCATTCCATGGCAGCTATATTTAACATGGCATGCAAGTATAACTAAACTTTATTACTGTGTGTATCCTGCGCCTCACACATTCTCTCAGGCCCATAATACCCAGCTTGATCTGTCCAAGGGATGAACCGACTTATAGGACAACACACAGCACATCAACCGAGAGAGAGAGAGGAGAGAGAGAGACTGAGGAGGATAACAATGCTGAACAAGCACAAAATAATGCATTTCTTATTAGCCCAATGCTCAATATACCTGAGTTATTTGTTATGGGGTTGCAATAAATGATGCTAACTTGATACAATCCGTTTCTCTGTGAATTCTTTGTATGAATAGGCCTATTAGAGAGAGACCAAGGACTAGTGGTCTGAGACTCGGCCAAACCAGCATTGCCTGACAACCCAACAGACTGTTGTTTACTTGTGTTAGCAGGCGCTGATTTCCTAAATTATGCAGAAGCACCTTGATAAGACAGGCCAAGAGGGCGGGGGGAGGACAGAATGAGAGAATACACACGAAAAAAAGGAGAGGGGGAGGGAGGAGAGAAAAGTGAGGTGAATCAAGCGATTCATCATTTGGACATACAACGCACTCATTCTTGGATCATGAATAATTTGGCAGCACAACACTTTTTTTGCATTAGACTAACGATTCATTCGCAGTTCAAGAATATTCATACACTCATGGGGTTGTTCTGCGTTTTTTCCCCATTTACTAATGCTTTTCTGGCGAAAGAGGCACGGGAAATATAGGTCAGACAGTGGCGCCCACGGCGCGATGGTGCTGATGAGGATGGCTCTCTGGCGCAGTGGCGCGGTGGCGCAATCTCCAGGCGACCATACCGGGAGTCCCAGCTTCATTGGCTTGGCCCGGAGACAGCGGGGCTTCGTGCCGCGCTGCTATTAATACAGCCACTGCTGCTTTAATATTTAATTGCGCTGATGGACTGCATCTGTGCTGCTCCGTGATGCAAACAATATTATACATACTAAGTGGCTTAATTGTAATTAGAGCTGAAAATTTAATTAAACCTAACAATAAAGGAGATGGCAGCATTTATTATTTTTTTGCCTGCTGCTTTTCCCCCCTCACTGGTTTGGTTAACTCCTTGTGTGCTGCTGTGGTGTTGTGTTGTCCGCATGCATTAGTGCTGACACATTGTGCAGTATAGTGCTACTTGTGCTACTCTGCCTGTGTATTAGGGCTAAAGGAATGTCTATCAACATCTAGTTAATATGTCAACATTAACTAGATAACTAATCATTTTTAAAACAGTATTTTTGTCCAGTGAATGATCCCAATGCCTCTCCAAGGGTCCAAAGAGAAGTGATAATGTTCTTTAAATACTTTGATTCTCTCTTCGATGAGAAGAGTGCTGTTGTGGGCCTACTTTGCTGCTTCAGGAGGACACATCACACGGTCCACTGAGCCCAGGTTCCAGACCTCGTTGCTCCAGACTGGCTACACACAGCAGAGAGAGACCACAGGTCAACTAGACAATGCTCTAGGAATCTGGGGCACTGATGAACAACTTTTAAATTATTTAATTAAATTGTCAAGCACAACACAAATACATACACACACATATACTGTACACACACACACAGTCTGTTTGTGTGTGTATTATTTATCAGGAGCGAGGTGTGTTATGCGTGTGTGTGTGTGTGTCCGTAAACAGCTCGGTGTTGGCAACATGCTTTTGCACTTCCAGTTCCAGCCTCCTCCCAGGCCGGCCCGGCGGGCGAGTAGAGGAGAGGCTGATCAGCGCAGAGCAGAGGCGACAGCCTGCCAAACAACAGCTCTGCTACAGCCTGTCCTCTCACAGCCCCTTAGTTCTGACAGCACCAGGCATACCGCCCCATCGACACATGAACACATGAACCCAGCATGCTTTAATGAATAAATAAGCATCAATCTGTTGAGAAAAGAGTCTCTGTCCTTTATTTTATTTTTCCTCTCTTTTTCAGTTTCTGATGGGAGAGACCATTAGTAGTAGAATACGTATCTGTCTCATCTCATTCTCTCTTTTTTCTCTGCCATACACAGACAGACACACACAGACAGACACCCACACACTCACAGTGGGACCCCAGACAGAAGAGGGGGGTCTGGACTGGCAGACAGACAGAGTGAGTGAGGGAGGGATGCAGGGAGGAGGGACAGTGTGTATTAGGGATGTGGTTGAGTGTCACCAGGTTGTCATTAGCCTAGCATCTGCTTTCATCACACATTCCATTATGTGGCTGAACAGAGCCAGAGCTGGGACACAGAACCGGGACACAGACAGGCTGACAGCGTTTACTGGGCTGGAGGCTGGAGGAGGGTATATTCAGTACTGTGTCTGAAATGGCATTCTATGGAAACATAGTGTTTCCTCACACAAGGTAATATAATATATCATACGTTTTGTAGCAGACACATTCATCTAAAGTGACTTACGGGAGTGCCTGTGCATACATTTTTGTATTGGTGACCCCAGCAGGAAAATGGAGTCCTTTAAATGACTCCCACTCTCTGATCCTTTAAACACTAGGAAGTATCTGCGTGGCCATGTACGCCTCCAACTCAATCATCAAGTTTGCAGACGACACTACAGTAGTAGGCTTGATTACCAACAACGACGAGACGGCCTACAGGGAGGAGGTGAGGGCCCTCGGAGTGTGGTGTCAGGAAAATAACCTCACACTCAACATCAACAAAACAAAAGAGATGATCGTGGACTTCAGGAAACAGCAGAGGGAGCACGCTCCCCCATCTATATTGACGGGACAGTAGTGGAGAGGGTGGAGAGTTTTAAGTTCCTCAGCGTTCACATCACGGACAAACTGAAATGGTCCACCCACACAGACAGCGTGGTGAAGAAGGCGCAGCAGCGCCTCTTTAACCTCAGGAGGCTGAAGAAATTCGGCTTGTCACCAAAAACACTCACTAACTTTTACAGATGCACAATCGAGAGCATCCTGTCAGGCTATATCACCGCCTGGTACGGCAGCTGCTCCGCCCACAACCGTAAGGCTCTCCAGAGGGTAGTGAGGTCTGCACAACGCATCACCGGGTGCAAACTACCTGCCCTCCAGGACACCTACACCACCCGATGTCACAGGAAGGCCAAAAAGATCATTATGGACAACAACCACCTGAGCCACTGCCTGTTCACCCCGCTATCATCCAGAAGGCGAGGTCAGTACAGGTGCATCAAAGCTGGGACCGAGAGACTGAAAAACAGCTTCTATCTCAAGGCCATAGACTGTTAAACAGCCATCACTAACATTGAGTGGCTGTTACCAACCTACTGACTCAACTCCAGCCACTTTAATAATGGTAAAATTGATGTAATCAATTTATCACTAGCCACTTTATTACCCTACATTACTCATCTCATATGTATATACTGTACTCTATACCATCTACTGCATCTTGCCATCTTGATGTAATAAATGTATCACTAGCACTTTAAACAATGCCACTTTATATAATGTTTTCCTACCCCACATTACTCATCTCATATGTATATACTGTACTCGATACCATCTATTACATCTTGCCTATGCCGTTCAGCCATCACTCATTTATATATTTTTATGTACATGTTCGTATTCATTCCTTTACACTTGTGTGTACAAGGTAGTTGTTGTGGAATTGTTAGGTTATATTACTTGTTAGATATTACTGCATGGTCGGAACTAGAAGCACAAGCATTTCGCTACACTTGCATTAACACCTGCTAACCATGTGTATGTGACAAATACATTTGATTTGATTTGATTTCCCTCAGATTGAGTGTAGAAAGCCATGATAGCCTATGGGAGGATATTATGAATGGAAGGTATTGTCAGACATAAGTTCAGCCTTCTGAACCTGGTAGAGAACCAAGGAGAGGGAGAAAAAGAGAAAGAATGAGAAAGAAAGAAAAAGAGAGGGAGAGAGAAAGAGAGAGAGCGACAAGGAAGCAAAAGATGAAGAGAGAGGAGCAGAAGGAGTGTAGAATCGATGCAGGGACAAATGTATTCAATGCCTGCTGATCCCCATCCCCTACCCTCCCCATGGTCATAAATGAGACAGTCCAGTAATCCTGGCTGGCTCTGCCACAAGCCGCCGTTGTCATCCACTCTGTATCCAGGTTAAGGTCTTACACAACACCAGGAGCTACCAGGGGCTACGGTATGTCCATGTCTTCTAATGTAACGTGTCCATGGGAGCCAGGAGCAATAGACCCAGGCTGCGTCCCAAATGGCACCCTATGCCCTATGTAGGCAGGTAGCCTAGAGGTTAGAGCATTGGGCCAGTAACCGAAAAATTGCTGGTCTGAATACCCGAGCTGTTAAGGTGAAAAATCTGTCAATGTGCCGTTGAGCAAGGCACTTAACTGTAATTTGTTCCAGGGGTGCTGTACTACTATGGCTGACTCTGTAAAACAACACATTTCATTTCACCTGTCAGGTGTATCTTATTGGTTTTTGTAGTGCACTACTTTTGCCCAGAGTCTTATGGGCTCGGGTCAAACGTAGTGTACTATATGGGGAATAAGGTGCAATTTGGGAGGCACCACTCGACAAGGGGCCAAAAGATCCCTATGTCCAACTCTCGGTATACCAGGGACAAAGCATATAATTTGAATGGATTCAGGAAGTACTGTACCCTCGCTGCATCATTAGAAAATTGGATCTAATATTGATTAGATATCAGTAATAAATGAATATGCTAGTCATATTAATTAGGTTAGGTTAACACAATCTGGATAAGGTCATGTAGGGGCGGCAGATAGCCTAGTGGTTAGAGTGTTGGGCCAGTAACCAAAAGGTTGCTAGATTGAATCCCTGAGCTGACAAAGTACAAATCTGTCTTTCTGCCCCTGAACAAGGCAGTTAACCCACTGTTCCCTGTTAGGCTGTCATTGTAAATAAGAACTTGTTCTTAACTGACTTGCGTAGTTAAATAAAGAATTAAATAAATGTAGGTGGCCATTTTGCATTTCTCCTAGGGTAAATTGATCTGTTTTATTGTTTTATTAAATTGGTCTTGTAGGTAGCTGGATCATGTGGAGAATGTAGCTACCTGTAGATTGACTGCTCAGAGACCTCGAACGCCTGGCTGTTTTTAGTAGGTTTGATCATTAGAATTCAAATGAATTAGAATGAATAGAATTACAACCATTCTATTTCTATAGTTGGATCCTCGCTGTTGTTGTGAAGAATCTCTGGTTATATGAATGACTAAGTTATATAGTTATTTGAATAAATATATTGCCTCTTGTGTGAGGCCAGCCAGCTCGCTATGATGTTCCGTCTCTTTAGTAACATGGGTTAACGAGAACACGGGATAGCTCGTAGATTTTATTAGAGGAGTCTAAAAAAATCTCATAAAAATATTGCAGCTGATACTGTTCTTGTAATTTCCCCCTTTTTATTGGCCGCTCAAAGTTGAAGGTGAGTAATAAGCTGCTAAGTCAATGTGTTTGGGTTTTATGACAGTGAGGTGATGGTGTGATGTGTAGGGTGGATAACTAGGGAGACTGTACTTAATGACAACCTTGTTTTACAAACGGTGTCATTGACCCCCAGCACCTCCAGTGAGAGCATCACATCACATGGCATGACACAGCTAATATTCCATTTTAAGTATTTAGTGTAAGGTAACTCAATATAACTCATTGCGTTTTACTAAACGTGTTAGGGGTGTGTTCGGAGGTGAAGTCAGGTGCAGGAGATCAGAGTGTAGTAAACAGGCACAGTTTAATTCCGGTCCAAAACGACAGCACATAAAAACATAAACGAGCCAAAAACATGGAACATAACAAAAGTATAGCGCCTGAACAATATCCACATAACAATAAACAATTACACACAAAGACATGGAGGGGAAACAGAGGACTAAATACACGCAGTTGATTATGGAATGAAATCCAGGTGTGTATGGAACAAGACAAAACAAATGGATATATGAAAAATGGAGTGGTGATGGCTAGAAAGCTGGTGACGTCGATCGCCGAACGCCGCCCTAACAAGGAGAGGAGCCGACTTCGGCGGAAGTCGTGACAAAACGAGGGAGTCCAAATAGGTGATATAGCTCTGAAATGAACCAATATGGACTTCATAACATGGACTTGATTATGGCTTATGTTGATTTATTACCAGGCTAATTTCATGATTACATTTTCAGTGGCCAGGCCTCTTCCTGTTCTCTAATTAGAGTAGGTTAAGTATCATAACCAGGCTCTGAGAATCTATTAGGTCATTTTCCCCAAGACCCTGAAACGTACGTTCTGCTGCTATAATCTACCTGGTCTGTATGGACTGGTGTTCAATACCCCATCAATCGTCAACACAGCGTGCGTGCGTGCGTGCATGCGTGTGTGCTTGAGTGGTCACACCCCCATTGACGTGAACTCTCACCTCCTGCTACTGACGACTCTCATGTGCCTTACATCTATAAAATCACATTGCCATTCAAATAAAATGCATGGTAACCATTAGTACAGTGCATTATATTTTACAACAACTGTCAAAATAAAAGTGCTTTACTGCATTATTGTTTTGAAGGGAGTGTCTGGAAAAGGTCATGGTAAAGATGAACAGAGTATTTTATGGGGTAGTTTTATGGAGGATCGAGTTGTTATAGATTTATAAAGAGGCAGCTTCTCACGCCATGATGAGGGGGGATGAGGGAGTTGGATGCACCTGACTTTAATAGTCTGTTAAAGAGATTAAGAATTGGTTGGGTCTCAACTGTTACAGTCTCACTCACAAACACACACACACACACACAGGCACACAAGGACACACACAAACACACACACACACACACACACACAAAACACACACACACACACACGCGCGCACACACAGGCACACACAGGCACACACACACAAGGACGCACACAAACACACACAGCCTGCATACACACACACTCAACACTCCCATGCACATGTAACAGGGTTGATTATGTTTCCACTTGCCACTGCAGAAATATGTATTTGATGTTTTTTCCTATTGGTTGGTTTAATTTACATATGAATACGGTGTTATGCCATTGGTAATGCTTGCAGAAAGGGGGAGATGGCGACCGTCAATTCTTCCCTGCCTGATAATTCATTCTATGGACGCGGTAGATCATGTTCTGAAATACTGTATTCTATTTTCATATTTACAATGTGTATGAGTTCACTATGGACATTTCCTGATATATATATATATACACATTGTAAATATGAATACGAATGAATATGAATATATACCACCGTTCAAAAGTTTGGGGTCACTTAGAAATGTCCTTGTTTTTGAAAGAAAATACATGTTTTTTGTCTATTAAAAAAACATAAAATTGATCAGAAATACAGTGTAGACATTGTTAATGTTGTAAATGACTATTGTAGCAGGAAACAGCAGATTCTTTATGGAATATCTACATAGGCGTACAGAGACCCATTATCAGCAACCATCACTCCTGTGTTCCAATGGCACATTGTGCTAGCTAATCCAAGTTTATCATTTTAAAAGGCTAATTGATCATTAGAAAACCCTTTTGCAATTATGTTAGCACAGCTGAAAACTGTTGTCTTGATTAAAGAAGCAATAAAACTGTCCTTCTTTAGACTAGTTGAGTATCTTGAGCATCATCATTTGTGGGTTCGATTACAGGCTCAAAATGGCCAGAAACAAAGTTCTTTCTTCTGAAACTCATCAGTCTATTCTTGTTCTGAGAAATAAGGCTATTCCATGCTAGAAATTGCCAAGAAACTGAAGATCTCGTACAACGCTGTGTACTACTCCCTTCACAGAACAGCGCAAACTGGCTCTAACCAGAATAGAAAGAGGAGTGGGAGGCCCCGTGCACAACTGAGCAAGAGGACAAGTACATTAGAGTGTCTAGTTTGAGAAACAGACGCCTCACAAGTCCTCAACTGGCAGCTTCATAAAATAGTACCCGGAAAACACCATTCTCAACGTCAACAGTGAAGAGGCGACTCCGGGATGCTGGCCTTGTAGCAACAACAAGCTAGCTAGTTAAATTGACATGAATGTTTAATGGTCTTCGACCTGTCCCTAAATGAATATAGTTGGTTCAACCTGCGTGTCCTGAATGCGTCTGGTGTAGATATACAAAATCAACATGCACGCGATGGTGCACACGGACGCACGCGAGTGCCCGGTCTAGTCAGCATGTAAGACTTTTTACTCATATTTTTGTCTAAATGACTAAGACTAGAATACATTTTTTTAAATAGTGCCAGAATGAACACTGTGCAGTACACACACATACACACACACACAGAGACACATTCAATGCACGCTAACAGACAATAATGCTTTGAGTGGTATTGATGAGGTTACGGTCAAAGGGAAACAACAGAGTTAATGGTTTTGCCAAAAGCAAAAAGGTGTCCTGAGACCATTTAATCAAATGTATAATGGTAAAGAAATATGAGGTGTCCTCACTCAGCATTGATCAGAATTGGGTCTTACTGAGAGTTCAACTCCACACATTTACTCATCTCTGGTTATTACAGTATGAATACATAAGTTGTGAATATTGCAGGTATCTATTAGTGCTAAATGAGTGTCTGTCTGATGTTTGCAAACAGGTCTTGTCAATTTGATTGACCAGACAGATTTTCAAAGGGAATGGATGATCAGTTTGGAGCGTTAGTTAGTTATTGAGTTAGTCCATTAGTATAGTTCATGCCCAAATGCATATTTCATAGACAGGAGATTTAAGGGAGTAAATAAGTTGCATCAGATCAACATAAATTAATGACAAGCAATTTGATCACATTCCTTTTGATCAAAAGTGGCAACTCAAAAATAATTAATGAATCACTATTAACTAATTTATATTCATTCAAAATGTAGGCTAGGTTTATTAATTGAATGTGAGCGACAGATTAATGCGAGATAGACAGACATGCAAATAGACAATACTGGATATTTAGATAACAAGTAGCAACTGTTGGCTATGCCATTAATGGCTTGTCTCTACTTCCTCACACAGTTTCTCCTCCTCTTCCTCCAATAAAGTCTTATCTTAATGGATCAGAGTCTGTATTTATGAGGGTGTCGTGCGCACACACACACACAAACACACACACATTCTTGTGATCTCCACCAATTATTCACAAGACTCTGATTGACAGGTTCTTGCCAAGAAGGCAGAGCATTCTCTCTGTTGTACCAATATCCTTAGACATGATCAGTATTCCTATTAATACATACATTGTCCATGGTCATAACAAGTATGATAGGATACCACCATGCAAGTAATACATCATAGTGATATACAGATGTGCTCTCTTAATTTGACCAGTTTCTTACAGCAGGAAAATAAATACTACAGCAACAGGAAACGTGAATTATTTTGTAGATTCTGATTAATGGTCATTTTTATAGGGGTTGAGACATTTTTCATTAGGGCAAATCAAGTCTGAAGTCTTGAATACACTACACGTTTGCATTTCCTGCAGCGCAGGAAAATTCTCTATGACAAAAGAATGATCAAATTAAGAGAATATATCTTTACTATCACACTAATGGCTCATACTATTTCTGCATACTGTAGGTAATGTGCAGTGCCTTCAGAAAGTATTGATACCCCTTTACTTACTTCACATGTTGTGTTACAGCCTGAAAATCCAATCTACACACAATACTCCATAATGACAAAGTAAAAACATGTTTTTCGACATTTCTGCAAATGTATTGAAAATCAAATACAGAAATATCTAATTTACATAAGTATTCACAACTTGTTGCAATGACACTCGAAATTGAGCTAAGGTGCATCAATTTCCTTGAATTATCCTTCAGATGTCACTACAACTTGATTGGAGTCCACCTGTGTCCGATTCAATTCTTTGGACATGATTTAGAAGGAAACACAGTTGACGGTTTGATGGTGTCTGTCAGAGCAGAAACTATACCATGAAGTCCAAGTAACTGTCCGTAGATCTCCGAGATGGAATTCTGATGAGGAATATATCTGGGAAAGGGCATAAAACAATTTCTAGAATGTTGAAAGTTTCCAAGAGCACAATGGTCTCCATCATTGGGAAATGGAGAAATTATGGAACAACCCAGACTCTCCCTAGAGCTGGCCGTCTGAGCAAACTGAGCAACCGGGCAAGAACGACCATGGTCAGGGAGGTGACCAAGAACCCTATATCATGCTATGTCTGGAGAAAACCAGGCACAGCTCATCACCCGTCTTACACCATCCCTACCGTAAAGCATGTGTTGTGGCAGCATCATGCTATGGAGATGCTTTTCAGGACTGGGAGACTGGTAAGAATAGAGGGAACAATGAATGGAGCCAAATACAGTCAGAGTGGTCATTGAGTTCTTGGTCACCTCCCTGACCAAGGTCCTTCTTGGCCCGTTGATCATTTTGGTCTGACGGACAAAATGTAATCAACTTTGAATTCAGGCTGTAACACAACAAAATGTGGGATAAGTCAAGGGGTATGAATACTTTCTGAAGGCACTGAATATAGTGCATTCGGAAAGTATTCACACCCCTTGACTTTTTCCACATTTTGTTACGTTACCGACCTATTCTAAAATTGATTAAATAAAACATTTTCCTCATCAATCTACACACTATACCCCATAATGACAAAGCAAAAACAGGTTTTTATAAATGTTTGCACATTTATTCAAATTGTAAAACAGAATTTATTTACATAAGTATTCAGACCGAAATTGAGACTCGAAATTGAGCTCAGGTGCATCCTGTATCCATTGATCATCCTTGAGATGTTTCAACAACTTGATTGGAGTCCACTTTAGGTAAATTCAATTGATTGGACATGATTTGGAAAGACACACACCTGTCTATATAAAGGTCCCACAGTTGACATGTCAGAGTGCATGTCTGAGCAAAAACCAAGCCATGAGGTCGAAATAATTGTCCATAGAGCTCAGAAACAGGATTGTGTCAAGGCACAGATCTGGGCAAGGGTACCAAAAAATGTCTGCAGCATTGAAGGTCCCCAAGAACCCAGTGGCCTCCCTCATTCTTAAATGGAAGAACTTTGGAACCACCAAGACTCTTCCTAGAGCTGGCCGGACGGCCAAACCGAGCAATCGGGGGAGAAGGGCCTTGGTCAGGGAGGTGACCAAGTACCCAATGATCACTCTGACAGAGCTCCAGAGACCCTCTGTGGAGATGGGAGAACCTTCCAAAAGGACAACCATCTCTGGGGCACTACCACTAATCAGGCCTTTATGGTAGTGGCCAGATGAAAGCCACTCCTCAGTAAAAGGCACATGACAGCCCGCTTGGAGTTTGCCAAAAGCCACCTAAAGATTCTCAGACCATGACAAACAAGATTATCTGGTCAGATGAAAGTAAGATTGAACTCTTTGGCCTGAATGCCAAGCGTCACATCTGGAAGAAACCCGACACCATCCCTACGGTGAAGCATGGTGGTGGCAGCATCATGCTGTGGGGATGTTTATCAGCAGCAGGGACTGAGAGACTAGTCAGGATCGAGGCAAAGATGAACGAAGCAAAGTACAGAGATCCTTGATGAAAATCTGCTCCAGAGCACTCAGGACCTCAGACTGGGGCGAAGGTTCACCTTCCAACAGGACAACAACCCTAAGCACACAGCCAAGACAACACAGAAGTGGCTTCGGGACAAGTCTCTGAATGTCCTTGAGTGGCCCAGCCGTAGCCCAGACTTGAACCCAATTGAACATGTCTGGAGAGAAAATAGCTGTGCAGTGATGCTCCCCATCCAACCTGACAGAGCTTGAGAGGATCTGCAGAGAAAAATGGGAGAAACTCACCAAATACAGGTGTGCCAAGCTTGTAGCGTCTTACCCAAGAAGACTTGAGGCTGAAATCACTGCCAAAGGTGCTTCAACAAAGTACTGAGTAAAGGGTCTGAATACTTATGTACACTTGTGATAAGTTTCTTTTTTTGCTTTGTCATTATCGGGCATTGTGTGTAGATTAATGAGGGAACAAATTATTTCATTAATTTTAGAATAAGTGTATAACATAACGAAATGTGGAAAAAGTCAAGGGGTCTGAATACTTTCCGAATGCACCGTAAAGGTAATGTGACATATAGATGGAGAGAGAGAGAGAGAGAGAGAGAGAAAGAAAGAGAGATGGATAAATAAATACGGAGAGGTAAGCACATGCACACATAGGGCTCAAACAGGGTCGTTCTGCTCCTGAACAAAGCAGTTAACCCACTGTTCCTAGGCCGTCATTGTAAAATAAGAATTTGTTCTTAACTGACTTGCCTAGTTAAATAAAGGTACAAAACCCCCCCCAAAAAACAGTACCCAAGCACCTGCCCTTTTGCCCTCCTATGACTAAGTGCCCTCGCAGCTCGTGGATAAATATTTTTTTAATTAATTACTTTTACATTTAATTTGGAGTCTCTTTTCAATGTTTTAATTAGACATGTAGCGAATTGCACATCAAACTAGCTGATAACATAAGCTTTTGAATCTCTGAAAATTCCCCCTCCCCAGACTCGTCTGACTGCTGCATGCAGTCTGGCTACGGGTGCCGGGGGTAAAGTTTGAATACTGGTTGGCTAGTTGGCTACTTTTGAGTTGTATGTCATGTTTGTCTCAGTGTTAGGGACGGAGAGTGAGGCAATTCAACTGTAAGTAAGAGGCAGATGTCAGCAGCAGAACAAACTAAAATCAAGTATAAACTAGTTTGTTTTGACAGCATAGCTAACTAGCTAGCTAGCTGTACATCATTTTTCGCTAATCTGATAGCCACTCTTTTCCAGTCATGGCTAGAAGGACTACAGTTTATTTCAAATTGACATCAAAAGTGATTTTTTTGTTGCTAACCGAAACTCTTTTCCTATCATTAACCAACTTCTCCTAAACTGCTGTGTTCTGACATAAACTGTATACCATCTAGTCAAAACCATATTTTCCTGAAGTCAGTTGTCTGTAGTCATCTCAAGTGAAAAGGCCTAGGAGTCACTAGCACTTGCTTGCTTACAATGTATCATGAGAGAGTGTGTTGTTGCAGAAAATAAATAGGCCTGTACATGTTGACATTTTGGCTACAGATCCAGTTGGTATGCTATGAATTTTGAGTTATGAATTCTGAAAGTCCCCCTTTTTTTTGAGCACCTGGCCCCCAAAGCTCTGTGCACAGCCCTGCAGAGAGGTACAGATGAGTAATAGCATGTAGGCAATGAATAGATGGTCTGTGTGTGTGTGTGTGTGTGTGTGTGTGTGTGTGTGTGTGTGTGTGTGTGTGTGTGTGTGTGTGTGTGTGTGTGTGTGTGTGTGTGTGTGTGTGTGTGTGTGTGTGTGTGTGTGAGTGTGTGTGTGTGTGTGTGTGTGTGTAATGGTGATGGTTTACTTCAGCCCATTTCTGGCAGGGTGTGAACAGATGCCAA
Source organism: Salmo trutta (assembly GCF_901001165.1). Taxonomy (NCBI): domain Eukaryota; kingdom Metazoa; phylum Chordata; class Actinopteri; order Salmoniformes; family Salmonidae; genus Salmo; species Salmo trutta. The sequence goes on from NC_042980.1 coordinate 20,884,704, forward strand.
GCAGCCCTGTGGTTAGCCCAAGCTTCAGCCCGTCTTTCTCTCACACTCTCTCTCTTTCTCCTTTCTCTCTCTCTCTCTCTCTCTCTCTTTCTCCTTTCTCTCTCTCCTTTTTTCTTTCTCATGTTTCTCCCTCTTTCTTTCTCCTTTTCTCTTTCTCTTTCTCTCTCTCCTTTTCTCTTTCTCATTTCTCTCTCCCCTTTTCTCCTTTTCTCTTTCTCTCTCTCTGTCCTTTCTCTTATTCTCTCCCTCTATCCATTACTCCTTCCCTCCCTCTCCATCGTGTCCATTATGGGCCTGGTGTCCAGTGTTTATGAGCCGAGGGATGTGGAGCCCCACGCTGGCCCAGACTGGAGGACCAGAGGCGCCTTTCTGGGTCAGCCTTTACAGCCCATGGTTCCGGCCCCTGACCGCAGCCCCACCCGACTCCCGCATCCGAGGCTCTAACCCGGCCTTCAGGCTCCAGCCCAGGACAAGCTAGCCCAGAGGAGCCCAGACAGTTAGGGGCCACTGGTCATTGTATTGTCCATGGGTGTGGTGATTGGGAGGTTGGGGAAGCAGGGGTGACGTGGGTAGGGAGAACGAAAGAGAGAGAGGGGGCACTGGAGTGTATGGCCTCCACAGTCCTTTAATTGTGTACCCCATCATCATTCAATTCCTCTCTCTCTCACCCATGCACACAGACACTTTTTCTATTTCTCCTCTCCTCTCCTCTCCTCTCCTCTCCTCTCCTCTCCTCTCCTCTCCTCTCCTCTCCTCTCCTCTCCTCCTGGGTAGGTGGATGTGTGGAGAACGTTCTATGGGTGTTGGTGGCACTCTAATGGTGAGCGGAGGGAGGGCAGGGTGAATGCTACATCTCTGACACACAACTCTCACGCACCCTCTCACACCAGCTCCCACCGGACACATCATTTAACATGCTGGCCTGGTCGTCAAAAGGCTCAGCCCTGCTGGAGGATAGCAGAGGAGAGGAGAGGCCTTACTATACTTAGCATGGTAATTGCTAGGGCTCCTTAACATGGACATATATTTTGATTAGGCTGTAATTTGGCAGCTCGTCTGCTCTTTGTGGCGGTGAGAGAGAGAGGACCGCTACAGTCAGAGGAAAACAACGGCACACACACACACACACACACACACACACACACACACACACACACACACACACACACACACACACACACACACACACCACACTACACTACACTCAAAAAAGGAGCCCCATTCTATGTAGAACCATACTGACCCTATGGAAAAACAACAACTTTTGAGCCCTTCAATGGTTCTTTGCATTTAATAAAAATAGTTTCCTCTTTTAGTGATAATTCAAATGTAGTGGTGGCAACTGATTATGCCGTTACATGTCATGTGACTATGACCTGTGACGGTGTCTTGTGAGAACAGTTGACTATGACAGTAGTTCTCAATTCTCTCCTCAGGGAGCTCTAGCTGTTCCAGCAGTAGGACACCTGATTTAACTTGTTAATAAACACAATAATAAAACTTATGGAATTTTAACAATATAATATGGCTATTAAACCAGAGGTTCTATAAAGAACCATAAAAAGTTTTTACACTGCTGCTACTCGCTGTTTATTATCTATGCATAGTCACTTTACCCCTACCTACATGTACAAATGACCTCGACTAACCTGTACCCCCACACTCTGACTCAGTACCGATACCCCCTGTATATAGCCTCATTATAGTTATTTTATTGTGTTACTTTTTATTTTATTGTTTACTCCAGTTAATTTAGTAAATATTTTCTCGACTCTATTTCTTAAACTGCATTGTTGGTTAAGGGCTTGTAAGTACAGTAATCATTTCATGGGAACACCTGTTGTATTCAGCACATGTGACAAATAACATTTGATTTGATATAGTCCCAAAAAGGGTTGTAACCATAGTGGAACCCTTTGTTGGTACTATATAGAAACGTTTTATGATGGTTCTTTATAGAGCCTTAGGAGCATGGTTCTTTATAGAGCATTAGGAGCATGGTTCTTTATAGAGCATTAGGAGCATGGTTCTTTATAGAGCATTAGGAGCATGGTTCTTTATAGAGCCTTAGGAGCATGGTTCTTTATAGAGCATTAGGAGCATGGTTCTTTATAGAGCATTAGGAGCATGGTTCTTTATAGAGCATTAGGAGCATGGTTCTTTATAGAGCATTAGGAGCATGGTTCTTTATAGAGCCTTAGGAGCATGGTTCTTTATAGAGCATTAGGAGCATGGTTCTTTATAGAGCCTTAGGAGCATGGTTCTTTATAGAGCATTAGGAGCATGGTTCTTTATAGAGCCTTAGGAGCATGGTTCTTTATAGAGCATTAGGAGCATGGTTCTTTATAGAGCCTTAGGAGCATGGTTCTTTATAGAGCCTTAGGAGCATGGTTCTTTATAGAGCATTAGGAGCATGGTTCTTTATAGAGCATTAGGAGCATGGTTCTTTATAGAGCATTAGGAGCATGGTTCTTTATAGAGCCTTAGGAGCATGGTTCTTTATAGAGCCTTAGGAGCATGGTTCTTTATAGAGCATTAGGAGCATGGTTCTTTATAGAGCCTTAGGAGCATGGTTCTTTATAGAGCATTAGGAGCATGGTTCTTTATAGAGCCTTAGGAGCATGGTTCTTTATAGAGCCTTAGGAGCATGGTTCTTTATAGAGCCTTAGGAGCATGGTTCTTTATAGAGCATTAGGAGCATGGTTCTTTATAGAGCATTAGGAGCATGGTTCTTTATAGAGCCTTAGGAGCATGGTTCTTTATAGAACCTTAGGAGCATGGTTCTTTATAGAGCATTAGGAGCATGGTTCTTTATAGAGCCTTAGGAGCATGGTTCTTTATAGAGCATTAGGAGCATGGTTCTTTATAGAGCCTTAGGAGCATGGTTCTTTATAGAGCCTTAGGAGCATGGTTCTTTATAGAGCCTTAGGAGCATGGTTCTTTATAGAGCATTAGGAGCATGGTTCTTTATAGAGCCTTAGGAGCATGGTTCTTTATAGAGCATTAGGAGCATGGTTCTTTATAGAGCCTTAGGAGCATGGTTCTTTATAGAGCCTTAGGAGCATGGTTCTTTATAGAGCATTAGGAGCATGGTTCTTTATAGAGCCTTAGGAGCATGGTTCTTTATAGAGCCTTAGGAGCATGGTTCTTTATAGAGCATTAGGAGCATGGTTCTTTATAGAGCCTTAGGAGCATGGTTCTTTATAGAGCATTAGGAGCATGGTTCTTTATAGAGCCTTAGGAGCATGGTTCTTTATAGAGCATTAGGAGCATGGTTCGTTATAGAGCCTTAGGAGCATGGTTCTTTATAGAGCATTAGGAGCATGGTTCTTTATAGAGCATTAGGAGCATGGTTCTTTATAGAGCCTTAGGAGCATGGTTCTTTATAGAACCTTAGGAGCATGGTTCTTTATAGAGCATTAGGAGCATGGTTCTTTATAGAGCATTAGGAGCATGGTTCTTTATAGAGCATTAGGAGCATGGTTCTTTATAGAGCCTTAGGAGCATGGTTCTTTATAGAGCCTTAGGAGCATGGTTCTTTATAGAGCATTAGGAGCATGGTTCTTTATAGAGCCTTAGGAGCATGGTTCTTTATAGAGCATTAGGAGCATGGTTCTTTATAGAGCCTTAG